>NC_134400.1:86141077-86446975 GCF_050003625.1 Haematobia irritans
AACGGTTTCCGGAACAACAACCGATTTTGAATGACCTTCACGAAATTCGTCTTGGATTCAACTACGACCTCGGATGAATTCACCATACTATCGATAAACATTCGACCTTGACGGGGCGAGATAAATCTTTTAAGTCTCTATAAACAACACAAATAGCGCTCGTATGCCAAAACGTTCTCAGTATGTATAAACCGAAAAGTGTCAACCTTTACGATAGAGATGTCAGATTTCAACACTACACTGAAAAAAGTATTTACCTGATATTAAAGATTACGCAACCTAAATATTAGGATGTGCAATTTACAAAATATTAAGGACAAATTTCTTTAAAATAATGCAATTTTAATTAAAATAATTTAGGGCACAAATTTTGGAAATTTGTGTCCCTCCGTTAAATTCGCATGTCTTTGAACCAAGGCAAAACTTCCTTAGAGTAAAGAAACACATTTTGATGTAAAGAAATCGTGTTAAAATAACTGATTTGAATCTTTAAATTTAAGATAAAAACGCATCGAATATAGGCTAAGACATATTTTGAGGATTTAGCATCTTTGGTTTACAATTTTTTTGGAATTAAGAAATCGCTGTTTACTTTGAAGTATCTGTTATAATTTGGATTTTTAAACTGGCATTTGTCTGTATGTTACGTGAATAGCTTTATTAATTTACTGCGGAAGGAGAATGAAAATTCGATAAATGAGATCTTCAAACTCAGTTTAATTTTATTGATCCTAAATTTAAAGCCAGATAGGTCGCTAAAAAATGTCTTCATTTTAAAGAAGCCGCATCTTTGACTCAGAATCAATAACAAAATACTTAAGGGAAGGACAAAATCTTTTTTTGAGTGTAGGGTTGTCCAATCCCGAAATATAAAGTGGACTTTAAGTAGTTTTGGGCCGCCCAGACCTGATAGAATAACTCCAGTGGCAGTGTCTGGAAGAATTATCCCTTGGTTGTCGGCGATATAGAAAGGTTGTATCAACCTATTACATATTAAGTGGAAGGATTCAAACGTCGTTTTTATCCCTAAAGCGCCAAAATCCTTCTACAGATTCCCGACCAATGATACTATCATTCTAGTGATAGAAGACATTTCAATTAAAAAATTAATTGGATCAATTAATTTCGTGATTGAATCAGAAAAAAATTTCTAGGTACGGCAGTGGCTAGATCTGTATAATGATATATGGTGTTGTAGTCTGGTAGCCCTCACTTCAACAGTCGAGAAATTCAGCAAATGGCGTGTTTAGATACATAAACACGAAACAGGAACTAGAGTCTCTTGGCTAACTCATACTGAGTGAGAGAATCCGATGGGAGAATTGCAAGGGTTTCAGTGAACCAAGCAAATATGGCCCATCTAAAATTAAACCCACATTAAAGGGTGATATGGTCAAAATTTGGTCAAGGGAAAACGCGTGTAAATCGGTGAAATCGTTTATTTAAAAAATCAAATTAAATTTCTTTTTTAAATTCAATTAGTATAAAATTCAGGAAAAATATTCAGTTAGGCTTTCGCTTTTCCAAATCCGAATTGCCGGGCCTCACGCTTGACACCTGCCATCAGATTTTGTACAGCCACTTTGTCCACCTTCTTCAGTTAGGCTTTCGCTTTTCCAAATCCGAATTGCCGGGCCTCACGCTTGACACCTGCCATCAGATTTTGTACAGCCACCTTGTCCACCTTCTTCGCCGCAGAAAGCCAGTTTGCCTTGAACTGCTGCTCGTCCTTAGCAGTTTTTTGGTCTTCTTTAGGTTCCGCTTGACAATAGCCCAGTATTTCTCAATTGGGCGGAGCTCTGGCGTGTTGGGAGGGTTCTTGTCCTTGGGAACCACCTGCACGTTGTTGGCGGCGTACCACTCCATGGCCTTTTTACCGTAATGGCAAGATGCCAAATCCGGCCAAAACAGTACGGAACAACCGTGTTTCTTCAGGAAAGGCAGCAGACGTTTATTCAAACACTCTTTCATGTAAATTTCTTGGTTGAAAGTCCCGGAAGCTATGAAAATGCTGCTTTTCAAGCCACAGGTACAGATGGCTTGCCAAACCAGATATTTCTTTGTGAACTTTGACAGTTTTATGTGCTTGAAAATATCTACTACCTTTCCCCTTCCTTTTGCCGTATAAAACTCCTGTCCCGGAAGCCATTTGATCCTTACAAACTGTGTGGTCCGCTGTTCGAGTCCCCGTCCGGCAAAAGGTAAAATTAAAATAAAATAAAAAATCATAAAATTGAATAATTTCTTCTACAATGTTTGTATTACAGAAAAAGGTGCTAAGAACTAAAAAATCTCGTGGAAGTGAGAAAGATGTGGGGGAATATACAATTAGGCAGAAACAAAATTTTGAGCATTCAGGTCGAAAACCTATGTTGTTAGCACCTATATTACCTGTTTATTTGCATAATTCATTATGATTGTAAATATATAAATAAATAAATAAAATTTTGAGCACAATATTGTTTGGGAGAATTTTTTTAAGCATATAATATTTTTGGGTGCAAAATGCTTCCAAACATATTATATGTTCACATAATAACATATTGTTTTTTGGAAGACAACATTATTGAATTTGGATGCAAAAATACAAAATGTTTGGAACTTAGACTACCCAAACATATATTGTTTAGACCACTATGCTTTCAAACATATTATATATTGGAAGAGATCAACCATATAAATGTTTGGGCAATACCCAAAAATGTATATGCTTGAAGCAAAATATGTTTGGGAGTATATGTTACAGAAGCGATTTTTTGTGAGGGTGCAGACTTCCTGGCTGTCGACAAACGTTCCCCAAACACTTTAATTACATTTGTAACGGTTGATTTGGCAACTTTTAGCGATTTTGCCAGCTTTGCGTGCGAGTAGCTCGGATTTTCGCGAAGCGCGAGCGGTGAGGGGTGTTCAGGTTTTTTAAATGCAAAATTGAAAGAAATACGTCAAGTTTAAATTGACTAAATTTTGACCGTATCACCCTTTATGTTAGGGAATGACCACAATCGTCTTTGGGAAAAATTCTTTCAAGCATATATTATTTTTGGGCTCAAAATGCTTCCAAACTTATAATTTTTTTACATAAAACAAACATATTAATGTTTCGGCAGTATCCAATAATATATGTGCTTCCTGCAAAATATGTTTGGAACATATGTTTAAGAAGCGATTTTTTTGAGGGTGTACTACATGAGTTTTTGAAAAGGAAACACTGTTTACGAGCCTACATGCACTGAAAAAAATATTGTCGTAAGGCCAAAGATTTCATGTCCTTCAAATACGAATTGTGCTTAGCAAAGAAGACATATTTCTCAAATATAAAGTTTTTTTTCCTTGTCCAAAAGTCGATGAACTTTTCAATGTAGTTTTTCTTTATAATTAAGTGATTCGAATTAAAAATGGGTATCATAACATGAGAGAAAAATTTATTGGACTAAAGTCACCTTGGCTTTAATAATTCAGAAAAATTTTTTAAAATTAATGAAATTGTCTTTAAACTTGTTGTCTTTTTGCATCTTGACTACAAAACAAAAAAAGTGTTTAAAAGTAAGACATGTATTTCAACACTTTATTTTAAAGACGTTTTTACTTGAAACTTAATAATTTCTACTGGAAGTCGGGTCGGAATTTCAAAATTTATGTTGTTATTACACTAATGGAAAAAGTTTCGTCATATTAACGAAACGTGTCGTTAAAAGTCAGCCAACGAAACAAATTCGTTGATACAACGAAATTTTTCGTTATTATAACGAATTTTCTGTCAATCAACGTAACGTTTCGTACTATTAACGAATATTTTCATTGTATTAATGAAAATTTTTCGTTATATCAATGAAAATTTTTCGTTGGTTGACTTTTAATGAAATTTTCTTTGTGTGTTAAACGTTTGTGAAGGACTTTGAAAGCGTATGAAGAAGAAAACTCGAAAAAACGAATCAAGTTCGCAAAACTCAAAATTAAAATAAAATTGTATCTCAAATTTGTCCTAACTTGAATTCTCCGCTTCGTTGGCTCGGAATCAGTACTAAAATCATTAGAGTAAAAACAAAATCTTGCGGGTCATGCTTTTTTTCAGTGTGGGCCAATATCAACCGATCATTCGGTTTTGGGACACGTTTTATTATTTTCAAATTTACACACAAAGAAAGTTTCATTAAAATTGAGCCAACGAAAATTTTACATTGATATAATGAAACATTTTCATTAATACAATGAAAATATTCGTTAATAGTACGAAACGTTACGTTAGCTAACAGAAAATTCGTTATAATAACGAAAATTTTCGTTGTATTAACGAATTTGTTTCATTGGCTCACTTTTAATGACACATTTCGTTAATATAACGAAACTTTTTCTACCAGTGTACCCACTGTGCGACCTGCTGATGAACTATACAAACAAGTGTTTATTTAGAAAAGCCTTATTTAACGCCTCGAGTGTGTACGTGTGTTTAGTTGTGAGAGTGTCATATATAATCATGTCAATATTTTCATAAAATGGGTCAAAAGTTAATGAGAATGAGACACATTCATGTACACAAGAAGACAGCGTGCTGTTGTCGTTGCCTTTAAGCTGTGCATATGAACTTCCCACCATGGAGAGATAGAAACGTCAAGAAGTAAATGAATGTATGGATCAGAACAATATTAATTGATATGCGCTTAATTACATGAAATCCAATAAAAATTTATAATCATTTACTCAAAGGCGAATTTCGAAATTCGTCGACAGAATTATTACATGAGTAAATGTTGACTCACACTTGATCACTTCATGAAAAATATACTATTGTGAATGATCAGTCCAGCATCTCTTAGTCGATTGAATCAATTGTAATAAATGCATTTTTAGCGTCGAATCAACCCATATATGCTCGTCTGTTGAAGTAACTTGATTTTTGCAGTATATGGGCCCATTAAGTTGGCCTACACCATATTCAAAAAGGGGAGCACTCCAGCGTTGCCAGATTTGTTTCACTAAAAACCGCTATATTTGCCAAAAAAATATAGCTAGAAAAAAGCTAAAATTTGTTTGCACCAAAAGTAACATTTTTGATTAAAATTTAAGAAACTTAAAAACTTTATTTCACTTAAAATGCATATTAATTGTACTTCTGTGAGGCTATAACAATATCATATTAGCTCCGTTTGTGAATTCGATAAGTTTTTATTACTATCACAAATTTTTACTGAACGTCTTTTATACCAAAAATAACATATTTTCCAGTAAAAACTTGCAGGAGGTAACACACAATTTTATACTGGTTTTAATCATCATCAAATCCAAATATTTTAGAAAATATCAATATGTTTCGTTTTAATTGGATTAAAACCGTTAAATTAATAATAAATTCGTGAACGAGTACAATTTTGCTCATTTTACACAGCTACTAGCTTTAATGGAAAATTACGCAAACAAACATATTATTATCCAATTTTTGTAAATGTAATTCTATTCACAATATGCGCGTAAAGGGTGATACGGTCAAAATTTGGTCAATATAAACTTGACGTATTTCTTTCAATTTTGCATTTAAAAAACCTGAACACCCCTCATTTTGAAGGTGTGTGTGTGTGTAGAATGTTGCTCCTATTTTGATTTTGGAATTCACTCTTCAGTTGTCAAAATGCCGTCCAAGCAAGAAGAGCAGCGTATCAAAATTTTGCTCGCGCATCGCGAAAATCCGAGCTACTCGCACGCAAAGCTTGCAAAATCGCTAAAAGTTGCCAAATCAACCGTTACAATGTAATTAAAGTTTGGGGAACGTTTGTCGACAACCAGGAAGTCTGGATTGGGGGGAAATCGAAAACCGGAAGCCGCTGAGACGACAAAGAGAGTTGCCGGTAGTTTCAAGCGAAACCCTAACCTCTCTCTCCGAGATGCCGCAAATAAGCTGGGTGTATCGTCTACAACCGTGAATCGAGCCAAAAAACGAGCCGGACTATCGACTTACAAGAAGGTAGTGACTCCAAATCGCGATGATAAACAAAATACGACGGCCAAAGCGCGATCCCGGAGGCTGTACACGACGATGCTGACAAAGTTTGGCTGCGTGGTAATGGGCGACGAAACCTACGTCAAAGCCGACTACAAGCAGCTTCCGGGACAGGAGTTTTATACGGCAAAAGGAAGTGGAAAGGTAGCAGATATTTTCAAGCATATAAAACTGTCAAAGTTCGCAAAGAAATATCTGGTTTGGCAAGCCATCTGTACCTGTGGCTTGAAAAGCAGCATTTTCATAGCTTCCGGGACTGTCAACCAAGAAATTTACGTGAAAGAGTGTTTGAATAAACGTCTGCTGCCTTTCCTGAAGAAACACGGTTGTTCCGTACTGTTTTGGCCGGATTTGGCATCTTGCCATTACGGTAAAAAGGCCATGGAGTGGTACGCCGCCAACAACGTGCAGGTGGTTCCCAAGGACAAGAACCCTCCCAACACGCCAGAGCTCCGCCCAATTGAGAAATACTGGGCTATTGTCAAGCGGAACCTAAAGAAGACCAAAAAAAAGTGCTAAGGACGAGCAGCAGTTCAAGGCAAACTGGCTTTCTGCGGCGAAGAAGGTGTACAAGGTGGCTGTACAAAATCTGATGGCAGGTGTCAAGCGTGAGGCCCGGCAATTCGGATTTGGAAAAGCGAAAGCCTAACTGAATATTTTTCCTGAATTTTATACTAATTGAACTTGAAAAAGAAATTTAATTTGATTTTTTAAATAAACGATTTCACCGATTTACACGCGTTTTCCCTTGACCAAATTTTGACCGTATCACCCTTTATATAATGCTTTGATCCTATCAATACGATATTCTTTAGTGTATTTTTGATATTAAAAACTAATACCACATTCAAAACTTGATATCTTTCGTTTTTTCTTGCATACACTGTTCCAAAGATTATGTCTTTACACTGATAATGTTGGTATATATTCCGAGTCAAGTTTGAATTTATTCGTTTTTCAACTTTTTCTTCATGAGTCCTTTAAAAACGTGCTAACGACAGATCTATTTTTTAACTAGTAATAACACAATAACTTGAGAAGGCGACCGGACATATCCCCCAACGGACATTTCGCCCAAAATGATTTTTGGGCGTTATGACCTCCAATGGGGCGGTCACATCGCCCAATTTTAGTTTGGGCTTTATGTCCTCCCTTATCGCGGTCATATGTCCCAAAAAATAGGCGGTCAAAACGCCCAATATTTTATGGGGAAAATAATGTCGGAATACAAATCAAAAACTGGCCTAAATGAAGTAGTTTTTATCCCCAATTTTGGTTAACTAAATACGTACGGTATTTAATTCAAAATGCCGTAACTAGAAAGACAGTGCAGATCTCGTGGTCTATAAGAAAATTAAGGAGAAAATGGTGCAAAACGCTCCACAAAGTCCCCAAGAACTTGCCAAATCAGAACATATGAGTGAATACTAAATGTGCGAAAGTGTGCCGGAAAAGATATTTTAGCAAACCACTATTATGGAAGCCGATTTGGCATACAGACTCTTTGTGTTCCAACCCAGTAAGTGAAATAATGAATGAATGAAATATGGATGATGGAGATGCTATTGTTTTATTGATGTCCCTTTTTGGTCGTTGTTAAATTCATCACATTCAGTTCGTCCTCAAATCCTAGCGACTTTCAGTTTGTCATCTTCTTCTAAACATTAAAATTGGAAAGAGATGAGATGATCGACGTGGTGCTGATGGGTAATTGAAAAAAATCGCGCGCGCGATTTATTCCAAGTACCCATCAGCACCACGTCGGTCATCTCATCTGCCTCCAAATCGCGCGCGCGAGTCCTTTTTTAAATTCATCACATTCAGTTCATCCTCATATTCTTGCAACTTTCGTTTTATTATCTTGTTCTAAACATTAAAATTGGAAAGAGATGAGATGATCGATTTGCTGCTGCTGGGTA
Organism: Haematobia irritans; assembly: GCF_050003625.1. Lineage (NCBI taxonomy): Eukaryota > Metazoa > Arthropoda > Insecta > Diptera > Muscidae > Haematobia > Haematobia irritans. Next base: position 86,148,989 of record NC_134400.1, read on the forward strand.
CTTGAAATAAATCGCGCGCGCGATTTTTTCACGTACCCATCAGCAGCAAATCGATCATCTCATCTCGTTCCAATTTTCAGTTTAAAATACATAATTTTCAATTCAGCATTTGTCTGGTTTGTTCAAAAGAAAAAAATTATCAATTTCCGAATTTTCATGTTTCAATATATAAATTCAAATGTCTTGGAGCATAAACCGACCTATTTCACGAGCGAAATAGGTCTTCGTAGTGCCACTTTAGCCGCTTTTCCATATCAATCGTACGCTGAGAAGAAAAATGGTCAAAAATTCTGTTCCAGTCAAAAACAATTAAAACAAACGATGAAGCCAAGATATGCTAGTTTTACATCTTCTTCCAGCATATAAAAGCAGTATTCGATATTTGTCAATAAGAGGCATATATATCTATTAAATATTAAAAAAAAATTAATGGATAGATGAAGTAATCATATCTAGCTTTTGAATGATTTAAAAAAAAATACATTTTGTTATTTTAAATTACACACAAAAAATTTTCACGAAAATTTTTCCAATTAAAATTTTAATTGAGTTTTAAAAAATATTCAATTAAAAATGTAATTGATTCAACAAATTTTTTAATTGAAACAAAAATCTATCACAAAAATAATAGTATCAATTAATTTTTTAATTGGATCAATTAACTTTTTAATTAACCTTCAATTAATTTTTTAATTGCTACTATCATTTCTGTGATTGAAGACATTTCAATTAAAATTTAATTGGATCAATTAATTTCGTGATTGAATCTGAAAAAAAATTTTGTGTGTATTGTTTATATTCAATTATATTCAAACGGTCATAACACCCACATTTTTTTATGGGACTTATGACCGCGATGAGGGAGGACATAAAGCCCAAACTAAAATTGGGCGATGTGACCGCCCCAATGAAGGTCATAACGCCCAAAAATCATTTTGGGCGAAATGTCCGTTGGGGGATATGTCCGGTCGCCACTTGAGAACATTATAATAACATAATAAGGACACCATAAACGAGTCAAAAACTTTACAACAAGGTGTATTTCCTACAATATGTCCCACATAATGGCGCGAATCATTGTTAGTGTTTCAATTGAGTTTTGAAATATGTGGAAGGCATTAACCTGATAGCAAGGGTTAGATAAAAACACTGTTTTAACCATATTTCAATACAAACATGTCGAAAATAAAAAAGCTAAAAACCGCTAAAAGGGTAATGAAAACAAGCCAGAAAAAAAGCTAAAAACTAAATACATGTTTCCCCGCTAAACGACTTCAGAAAAAGCCAGATCTAGCGGGAAAATAGCTAAATTGGCACCGCTGGAGCACTCATACAGCGTGATCTTTATTTGATATTTTCACAGTTCAATAGCAGCATAGTTCTTGGAGACATACTACTCGTACTATTAGTCCTGTTTTCTTTTAGTACTTAATAGATGCAACATTTGCATGGACTATCCGGAACATCGTTGCACTGGAGTTATATCTAGAACATCTCATTTGTCCAAATCTCGCTAGTGTAGCCAGGTACTAGCAAACACTACACGCAAAAAAAAACGTTTGGAAACGTGTACCGAAAACGTTTTTCTTTTGTTAGAGTTTTTTGAATTGCTTCGAAAATTTTAAACTTTTATCACCAAAAAAATTCGTTTGTTACAAAATTTTTATTTTTTCAATAAAAAATGTTATTTTTGAAACAACAACACAGTCCATTTCGTTTATATCAAACACTGTTCTTTTCTGACTTTAGGTCTTTAATAAGACACATTTTACAGTTCAAAATTTAATATACTTCAATGTAATATTGAACATTTTTTTCGGAATATGCCGAACATATCTGGAATATATGTAAAAAAAAAACACAAAAAAAAACTTTGGTCGGAGCAGGGATCGAACCCACGACCCTTGGCATGCAAGTCGGACGTAGCAACCACTGCTCCACGGTGCCAAACTAAACGTTTGTTTCTGTTAAATAAACTTTGTTTATTCGGTTCGTGGGCGCCGCAAGCTATGCTATATAAATATAACTTAAATGGATATTTATCTATTGATGACCATAACAGGTACATAGCTCAGTGGTTAGTGTGTTGGCTTACAAAGTGCATGGTCCGCGGTTCGATTCTCCGTCCAGGCGAAAGGTAAAAAAATTTTAAAAATTTATAAAATCGTATAATTTCTTCTTTCCTTTCTTCTACATTGTATTACAGAAAAAAGTGATAAGAACTAAAAAACTTCGTGGAAGTGAGAAAGATGTGAGGGAAAATGCAATTAGCCAGAAAATTTTTTTTTTGAGTTAGTCTTTATGAAATTGGTTTTACATCCTGGAAAAGAATAAACGTTTATCACAAAAAGTATATACTTTTCTTCCAAATGCACTTCCTTACAGCGAAAAGCAAATGAGAAACGAACTTTGTTTGTCTAAAATTTCGTTTGGGAGGAAAGAAATATTTTTTTGCGTGTAGTTACTCTTTGAACAATGTATGCATTAAAATGTAGGTTAGGTTAGGTTAGGTTAAAGTGGCAGCCCGATTAAATTTCAGGCTCACTTAGACTATTCAGTCCATTGTGATACCACATTTAACTAAAAGTACCTATTACATATGGGCACTTCTAGTCTTAACCACTGAACCTTCTCTATTATTTACTTTTGTGGAACCAACCAGATTGCTCCAAAAACATTAACAAACTGCTTAAGTTAACGTTTTCCAGGTCAGCCAGTAATCTAAAGCTATATGCTCCTAAAATTCGCTTACGCCTTACACAAAAAGCAGGACACTCACACAAGAGGTGTTTAATTGATTCCTACTCCTACACATCATGACAGCTTATAAAGGGTGATTCTTTTGAGGTTAGGATTTTCATGCATTAGTATTTGACAGATCACGTGGGATTTCAGACATGGTGTCAAAGAGAAAGATGCTCAGTATGCTTTGACATTTCATCATGAATAGACTTACTAACGAGCCACAACGTCGAATTTTCAGTGAATGGGCCCTAGAAAAGTTGGCAGAAAATCCGCTTTTTTATCGACAAATTTTGTTCAGCGATGAGGCTCATTTCTGGTTGAATGGCTACGTAAATAAGCAAAATTGCCGCATTTGGAGTGAAGAGCAACCAGAAGCCGTTCAAGAACTGCCCATGCATCCCGAAAAATGCACTGTTTGGTGTGGTTTGTACGCTGGTGGAATCATTGGACCGTATTTTTTCAAAGATGCTGTTGGACGCAACGTTACGGTGAATGGCGATCGCTATCGTTCGATGCTAACAAACTTTTTGTTGCCAAAAATGGAAGAACTGAACTTGGTTGACATGTGGTTTCAACAAGATGGCGCTACATGCCACACAGCTCGCGATTCTATGGCCATTTTGGGAAAACTTCGGAGAACATTTTGGGAAAACTTCGGAGAACAATTCATCTCAAGAAATGGACCGGTAAGTTGGCCACCAAGATCATGCGATTTGACGCCCTTAGACTATTTTTTGTGGGGCTACGTCAAGTCTAAAGTCTACAGAAATAAGCCAGCAACTATTCCAGCTTTGGAAGACAACATTTCCGAAGAAATTCGGGCTATTCCGGCCGAAATGCTCGAAAAAGTTGCCCAAAATTGGACTTTCCGAATGGACCACCTAAGACGCAGCCGCGGTCAACATTTAAATGAAATTATCTTCAAAAAGTAAATGTCATGGACCAATCTAACGTTTCAAATAAAGAACCGATGAGATTTTGCAAATTTTATGCGTTTTTTTTTTTTTAAAGTTATCAAGCTCTTAACAAATCACCCTTTACAATAGTCATTATACTTCGCACCTATAGTTTTTGCAAATTCGCCTATCAGGCAGCGACCCGTTATAGCAGATATTAGGAGTGCTATCTGACGCCTTGAGAACACTAGCATATCTAGTGTGCGGTTTAAGTTTAAATGGGGCCAAATTTGCTTGGTGTCGTTACAACCCTTGCAATTTTCCCATCGAATATTGGCCATCATAACAGCCTTCTGACGCAGTAAGAGCTTGCAGGTGGCCAGAGGCATACCAACAGATTCTAGTTCCCCTGGAATATGTAAGGTACTTCCTAGCCTTGCTAACACATCTGCTTCGCAGTTCCCCGGTACACGCAAAAAAATAATTCTTTCCTCCCAAACGAAATTTTAGACAAACAAAGTTCGTTTCTCATTTGCTTTTCGCTGTAAGGAAGTGTATTTGGAAGAAAAGTATATACTTTTTGTGATAAACGTTTATTCTTTTCCAGGATGTAAAAACAATTTCATAAAGACAAACTAAAAAAAAACATTGTTTTCTTGCTAATTGCATTTTCCCTCACATCTTTCCTCACACGAGGTTTTTTAGTTCTTAACACCTTTTTCTTGTAATACCAACAATGTAGAAGAAATTATACGATTTTATAAATTTTTAAAATTTTTTTACCTTTCGCCTGGACGGAGAATCGAACCGCGGACCATGCACTTTGTAAACCAACACACTAACCACTGAGCTATGTACCTGTTATGGTCATCAATAGATAAATATCCATATAAGTTATATTTATGTAGCATAGCTTGCGGCGCCCACGAACCGAATAAACAAAGTTTATTTAACAGAAACAAACATTTAGTTTGGCACCGTGGAGCAGTGGTTGCTACGTCCGACTTGCATGCCAAGGGTCGTGGGTTCGATCCCTGCTACGGCCAAAGTTTTTTTTTTTTTTGTTTTTTTTTTACATATATTCCAGATATGTTCGGAAGATTCCGAAAAAATGTTCAACATTACATTGTACTATATTAAATTTTGAACTGTAAAATGTGTCTTATTAAAGACCTAAAGTCAGAAAAGGACAGTGTTTGATATAAACGAAATGGACTATGTTGTTGTTTCAAAAATAACTTTTTTTATTGAAAAAATAAAATTTTTGTAAAAAACGAATTTTTTTGGTGATAAAAGTTTAAAATTTTCGAAGCAATTCAAAAAACTCTAACAAAAGAAAAACGTTTTCGGTACACGTTTTCCAAACGTTTTTTTTCATTGCGTGTATGTTCCTATGGCCAGGCACCCATATTAGGTGAATATTGTATTGCTCAGCCATCTCATTGAGAGATTTGCGGCAGTCGATAGCCGTTTTCGAGTTGAGGAACACAGAGTCCAAGGATTTTATTGCAGGTTGACTGTCTGAGTATATATTAATGCCAATATTTGTTGGAACATTACTTCTCAGCCAATTCACCACCTCTCTTATTGCCAATATTTCAGCCTGAAAAACACTACAGTGATTAGGTAATCTTTTCGCTATTCGAATTTCCAGATCTTTAGAATATACTCCGAACCCCACTTGTCCATTCAATTTGGAGCCATCAGTATAGAAATTTATATATCTTTTATTCCCCGGGGTCTGTGTACACCACGCCTCACTGTTGGGAATTAGAGTTTCAAACTTTTTGTCGAAAAGTGGTTTTGCCAGGGTGTAATCCACTACGTTAGGCACATCTGGCATTACTTTGAGGACCGAACTATGACCGTACATTTTTTCCGACCACAGCGATAGCTCGCGCAACCGCACAGCCGTTGTTGCAGCTGACTGTTTGGCCAAAATGTCTAAAGGCAATAGATGTAGCATGACATTAAGGGAGACTGTTCCTGTCTTACTAAATGCGCCTGAGATACATAAGCTCGCCATACGCTGAACTTTATCTAAACAAGTCGGTTTCTGAAGTGCCGGCCACCAGACTACAACACCATATAGCATTATAGGTCTAACCACTGCCGTGTATAGCCAATGCACAATTTTTGGTCTTAGTCCCCACTTTTTCCCTATTGCCTTTTTGCACGAGTACAAAGCTACCGTGGCTTTTCTCGCCCTCTCTTCAATATTAAGCCTAAAATTCAGCTTCCTGTCCAAAATAACGCCAAGGTATTTTGCACACTCACCAAAGGGAATTTCAGTACCCCCTAATGAAATGGGCCTAACCGTGGGAGTTTTGCGATCTTTGCAGTACATGACTATTTCTGTCTTTGCTGGATTTACACCAAGACCATTATCTTTCGCCCATTTCTCAGTCATCCGGAGAGCTCTCTGTATAATATCTCTGATTGTGGATGGGAATTTTCCCCTGACTGATGGCGCCACATCATCTGCGTATGCCACCACTTTTATCCTTTCTTTTTCTAGAGAAACCAGAAGGTTGTTTATAGCAACATTCCAAAGAAGAGGTGATAGAACTCCTCCTTGGGGAGTGCCTCTGTTCACATACCTTTGTATGTTTGCTTGCCCTAGTGTGGCTGAAATACGTCTCTTCATTAGAAGTTCGTCTAACAGCCTAAGTATACCTAGATCAACATTCAGAGTTGTCAGTCCATTTAATATCGAGCTCGGATGGACATTATTGAACGCCCCTTCGATGTCTAGAAACGCCACGATTGTGTATTCTTTGACAGATAGTGAGCTTTCAATAAAGCTGACCAGTTCATGCAATGCGGTCTCAGTGGACCTGCCCTTCGAGTATGCATGCTGTCGTTTCGAGAGCAAACCTGAATCCACGCTAGTTCTAAGATACATGTCTATCATCCTCTCCAGGGTCTTAAGTAGGAATGAGGATAAGCTGATTGGTCGGAAATCCTTCGCACTCGAGTGAGAGGCTATTCCTGCTTTAGGTATGAAGACGACTTTTGTTTCCCTCCACTTTTCTGGAATATATGCTAAGTTTACACATCGTTTATATATCACCGTCAACCAGGGGATAATTCTTTCAGCCCCTGCCTGTAACTCCGCCGGAGTAATTCCATCAGGTCCGGGGGTTTTGAATGGTCCAAAGCTATTTAAAGCCCATTTTATTCTAGATTCCGACACAATTTCCTCGATAGGAAATGATCGCTGAGCCTCTGTTACACCGCCGGAACATGGTTCAACCGTCTGATTTCCAGGGAAGTGTGTGTCCAAAAGTACCTCCAACGTCTCCTCACTGGACGTTGTCCAATTTCCCTCCGATGTTTTAATGAAACCTGGAGCGGTGTTAGTGGATGCTAGTACCTTCCGTAGTCTGGAAGCCTCTGACGTATTCTCAATACTGCTACAGTAATCATCCCAAGAGTTTTGTTGAGACCTTCTCAGTTCTCGTTTATATTCTCTCAGATTCATCTTGTAAGTGTTCCAATCCTCCGGAGCTCTTGTGGACTTTGCTTTGTTAAAGAGCTTCCTGCAGGATTTCCTCATATTACTTAACTCCGTAGTCCACCATGGCGGGCGATTTTTTCCCCTTGGCTTTCCTCTAGGGCAAGCAGCTTTCAGAGAAATGTTGAAGGCCTTAGTAATCCGCTCCACTGCGTGTTCGATATCTTGCACAGTGCTCATATTTGTCTCCGGCATTTCCGGTATCATCAAATTGAACGATTCCCTATACCTATTCCAATCAGCTTTCCTAACATTTGGCGGAAATATGGTCTTTGAAGTACGAACAGCCAATCTGAAACTGATGTAGCGATGATCTGAGAAGCTATGTTCCCTCAAAACTTGCCACTCAGATATCTTATCATTCAGTTCCGGAGAGGTCAACGTTACGTCCAATACCTCTTGTCTGTTCCTGGTGACGAAGGTTGGTGCATCTCCCTTATTGCAAACTACCAGGTTAGTACGCAAAATAAACTCTATTAGCGACTCTCCCCTTGCATTAGTATCACTACTTCCCCAAATACTATGATGTGCATTTGCATCGCATCCCATAATGAGTTTTGTCTTTGTTTTTAGTGACTCCTCAACTAAGGTCTTAACGGCACAGGGTGGCATCTCCCTATCATGTCCCATGTAGACCGAAGATACCCAATATTTGCATGTGGATATCTCTAGACTGGCTACGACAGTGTCTGCATTGCTCAATGAAGGAAGCAGAAACAAGTTTAGTTCGTTTTTAGCAATTATACATGCTCGATTTATATCGGTACCGGTATTATGCAAAAGTTTGAAACCCGGAGTGCTTAATTCGCAGATCTTATTCTTATATATGTATGGTTCTTGAATAAGAACTATATCTATGTCTCCTTTCATCAGGAGAACTTTTAAGGCAGCACAAGCGGCCTTACAATGGTGAAGATTTATCTGGAGGAACCGTAGAACCATCCAAATTTTCAACCACCGTCACATCAGCCGCTTCAATTGAGTCATCAAGGGCTTCCTCTTCACAGATCTCGGTGACTCTCGCAACAATCCGCGGTTCAGCTTAAAATGTAGTATTTAACTTATTTTCCATCTTCGTAATTAAAAAGTTAATGCTACACTGAAAAAACAGTGAACCCACACCGAAAGAATTTTCTTCGTAAAAAGAACGAAAAATTTCGTTAAAAGTACGAAATTTGTCATTGTTTTACAACCAAAGAAACTTTTCATTAAAAGTACGAAATATTTCGTACTTTTTACGAAGAAAAGTTCTTCCAAAATTTTCGTAGTTTGTAAGAAAAAAAATCGTACTTTTTATGAAGAATCTTCGTACTTTTTATGAAAAATCTTCGTACTTTTTATGAAACAATTTCGTTCTTTTTATGAAAATGTTTCGTACTTTTTATGAAAAATTTTCGTAGTTTTTATGAAAAATGTTCGTACTTTTTATGAAAAACTTTCGTACTTTTTTCTGAAAAATGTTCGAACTTTTAGAAAAAAATTTATAGTCGAAAGTGCATTTGGTTGTAGTTGCAAGTGTGAAAAATGACATCACTACTTTACATCTTAAGTTTTTGAATAATTTTTAGTTTTATTGCTTCACTTTTATTCATAGCGATCTATCACCCAAATGAGAAGTAGCATAGACTTGCATAAAAAAATAGAATAAAGGAATGCACTCAAGCACATTATAAAAGACAATTTAATGCCGCGAACGGAAATTTTACAACTTCAATGAAACTTCTTCGTTATTTCAAAGAAAATGTTTCGTACTTTTTATGAAGAAATTTTAACGCAGAATGTTTCGTAAAATATTCGTAAAAACTTCTTCACAAAATTCATGAAATGTGAAGAAAGTTTCGTTAAAAGTACGAACTTTTTACGAAGAAAAGTTAATGTAGAATGTTTCGTAGAAGTTTCGTATATTCGTAAAATGTTCTTCGTAAAATTTACGAAAATGAATGAAAATTTCGTTATTTTAATGAAGAATTCAGGAAGAATAGTTAATGAAGAATTCTTCGTAAAATTAACGAAGAGAATTCTTTCGGTGCACCAGAAGGAAAACTTTTGATTAATTTTAGAAAATTTTGAATTTTTAACTAAACAGCGCCGATATCACAAAAATAAGTAAATATTTGTCGATAAATTCAAGAAAATGTATGAGACATAAATATTTTTTTCACTTCACGAAAGAAAATTTTGTAGGTTATATAAAAAAATTGGAGTTCAAAATTGAAAGAATGTCTTTAGTGACATACGAAGTTCATGATGGACGCTTTTGTAGTAAAATTTACAAATTTGAAGAAATAATAAACTATTTTGTGAGAAATACGAATTTAGTAAATCTCTATGCTTAATTTGTGTATGATTTTTTCCCGTCTTTTAGTTCATTAACTAACGTACGCAAAAATTATTCGAGTAATTGAAACTTTCTCCAAATATAATAATTTCATGAACTAAAATAGAGTTAAATTGGCTTTAGTGAAATAGGGAGTTCACTTTTTTTGAGTGCAGTGTTGCGCAATTTCGTACATGTTCTCGATAAATGGTTACTGTGTTTTATTTTAGTCCCTCACAGCTAGATTATCCAAAACACCCATAGAAAATTCATGAACGGCGTTCACGTTTCAAAACGATCCGTTCATGAAAGTGTCATGGTGTCAAACGGAGAACAACCGGTGTATATCTGACAACAATAAAATAACACCATGACTTGTCAAAACAACAACCAACGTTCATGATTTGGAAAGCAGTTATACTGGAAAAAAGCATGCGCGTTTCCAAAGATTTTGTCTTTACTTTAAAAATGTTGGTATTGGTTCCGAGCCAAAGAAGCGGAGAATACAAGTAAGAATACTTTTAAGACACAATTCTCTTTTAAATTTGGGTTTTGTGTACTTGCTTCTAGGAAGCAAATTTTAATTTTTATTTTCCAAATTTATTTTCCAAATTAAGACTCGACTTCCAATAAAAATTATGTTATGTTTCAAGTAAAAAACGTCTTTAAAATAAAGTGTTGAAAAACATGTCCTATATTTGAATGATTTTTTGCTTTGTAGTCAAGATGCAACAGATTTAAAGACAATTTGATTAAATTTTAAGAACTTTTCTAAATTACTAAAGTCAAGTTGACCTTTGTCCAAACACTTTTCTTTCGCCTTATGATACCCATTTTAAGGAAAATCACTTAATTATAAGGACAATACGACTTCATTGAAAAGTTTATCGACTTTTGGACAACGAAAAAAACTTTATACTAGAGAAATGCGTCTTCTATGCTAAGCAAAATTTGACTTCCTATATACTAAAAAAAATCCAACAAAATAAAACTTTGAACGTGTCTGCTGTAAAATTCACTTTTTAGACTTAGCGTACTTTGGAATGAAGACATCGATATGTGTCAATTGATTATGATGATTTATAAGAAATTTCTAAATTAATACATGTTTTCATCCAGGCATATTATATTTAAGAAACATAATATGTTGTAACATATTATGTTTAACATATATCTCACAAACATATTATACTAGTTTATGAACATTGTGTGTTTGCACTTAAAAATAATATGATAAAAATTTGAGTTCCAAACATATAATTTTTACACCGAAACATATGAAAAACAGTCTTTTCCGTCCGTGTAGATGTATTTCATGTGTTTTTACCACTTTTCATTTTTTTTTCGTTAGAAGTCGATTTTGACCACTATTAAAATTGATTGTGACCAACATCCGAGTTTACTGTAAAAAATTCATTTTCAACTAATACTTAAATTACCTTATTTTTTGTTGGAAAAAAATTATTTATATTAGCTTATTTTTAATGTTTTTTCCTCGGCTTAATGAAATTTTCTTTGTTCTAAGCAGAAAAAAGTTTCACCAAAATATTTCCAATTAAAAAGTTGATTGAAGTTGAAAAAAAAAAATTAACTTTTTAATCAAGATAGAAATATTAAGTTAATTAAATCAATGATTGTCTTTTTTTTAATTTTGAATTAAACAATTAATTGATACAATTAACTGTTTAATCAAACTCGGAAGAATAAGTCAGTTAAAAAAGGTGATGATTTTTTCTTTAATTTTTAATTAAAAAATTATTTCAAACAATCAATCTATTAATCAAACTAAAATCACAAAGTCAGTTAAGAAAGTAATTGAAAATAGTTAGTTATAGTTAAAAATTATTTAGTTTTGCAATCAGCATCAATTAAATTTTTACTTGAATCAATTAAAAAATTAATTGAAATTTGCTCATGAAATCTAAGTCGATCTATCCGTGCGTCCATCCGTCTCTTGAAATCACGCTAACTTCCGAACGAAACAAGCTATCGACTTGAAGCTTGGCACAAGTAGTTGTTATTGATGGTCATATGATAATGTGAATGGGCCATAACGGACCACTTTTACGTATAGCCCCCATATAAACCGACCCATCAGATTTACCTTGCGGAACCTGTTAGAGAAGCTAATTTCATGCAATCCGGTTGAAATTTGGTACGTGGTGTTAATATATGGCATCTAACACCCATGCAAAACTTGGTCCATATCGGTCCATAGTTATCTAGTTCCAAAGATTTTGTCTTTACACTAATGATTTTGGTATTGATTCCGAGCCAAAGAAGCAGAGAATTTAATTAAGGATACATTTAAGATAGAATGTTTATGTTTCAAGTAAAAATTATCTTTAAAATAAAGTGTTGAAGAACATATCATATTTTTAAACGCTTGTTTGCTTTGTTGTCAAGATTAAGACAATTTCATTAATTTTAAAGAATTTTTATACCCTTCACCATAGGATGGGGGTATATTAACTCTGTCATTCCGTTTGTAACACATCGAAATATTGCTCTAAGACCCCATAAAGTATATATATTCTGGGTCGTGGTGAAATTCTGAGTCGATCTGAGCATGTCCGTCAGTCCGTCCGTCTGTTGAAATCACACTAACTTCCGAACGAAACAAGCTATCGACTCGAAACTTGCCATAAGTAGTTGTTATTGATGTAGGTCGGATGGTATTGCAAATGGGCCATATCGGACCACTTTTACATATAGCCCCCATATAAACGGACCCAAAGATTTGGCTTGCGGAGCCTCTAAGAGAAACATATTTCATCCGATCTGGCTGAAATTTGGTACATGGTGTTATTATATGGTATCTAACACATATAGCCCCCATATAAACCGATCCCCAGATTTGGCTTGCGGATCCTCTAAGAGAAGCAAATTTCATCCGATCCGGCTGAAATTTGGTACGTGGTGTTAGTATATGGTTTCTAACAACCATGCAAAAATTGGATAAGCAAACTTCATTTTACGGTGCTAAAACTTGGTACTAATCACACAAAAATTGGTCCATATCGGTTAATAATTGTATATAAAAAAGTAAACTGTTTTACAGGAAGAATGAACTACCTAGCGCACTAAATTGTACTCCGCATTTTGAGATTTTCACAAAGCATTGTTAAAACCATGAAAATTTAATGTTGTAACATACTTTTTAACTGCAGTTCACGAAATTACATTCTCTCATAGAAGAAAAAATCAACTAAAAGTAAAAAAAAAATCATTGGTGTCATAATAAAATTTAACTACTACACTCAAAAAAAAAAGTGAACTCTCTATTTCACTAAAGCCAATTTAACTTTATTTTAGTTCATGGAATTATTATGTTTGGAGAAAGTTTCCTTTACTCTAATAATTTTTTGCGTAAGTTAGTTAAATTAATTAAAACCGAGGAAAAAAATATACACAAATGAAGCATAAAGATTAACTAAATTCGTGTCTTCCACAAAATAGTTCAGTTTTTCTTTAAATTTGCAAATTTTACTACAAATACGTTCATCATGAACTTCGTATGTTACTAAAGACATTCTTGCAATTTTGAACTCCAAAATTTTCTTTGAAACTACAAATTTTTCTTTAACAAGTGAAAAAACTTAATTATGTTTAATAAATTTTCTTGAATTTGTCGAAAAATATTTACTTATTTTAATGACATCGGCGTGGTGCCAGCGTTTGTAATACTGTTCAGTTAAAATTTTTTACAAATATTCAAAATTTTCTAAAATTAACCGAAATTTTTCTTCTTGGTGGGTTCACTGATTTTTCAGTGTAGCAAATATTTATTTCCAATAAAAATAAGTTAAATTTAGCGTTAGTTTAACTACGGATTTTTTTTTTAAATATTTCATATCTGTCTTTGATTTTGTTTTAAATTTGCTGTTAGCTTTCCTTAATCTTAATATTGTGTAAAATGTATCAAAAGTTAGGTTGCATAATCTTTCATAACAGGTCAATATTTTTTTCAGTGTAGATATTATGAGATATGATTGGACGTTGCCAGAAGTAATCCTATAAGTATTTCACTATCTCAGACATTAGATCTCGGTCATTATTGAGATCAGACCAGATTTAATTCCACAGTAATTTGGCACATATTAATCTCAGATATTAATTACACACAGAGATGGTCTGTCAAAAACTGCGTCGTATTTGACATACATTTACGACATATTTTACTATACGTCGAAAACCTATGTAAAACACTTAGTTTTTGACATATATAAATTTATTTTTTGAGAATGTTTGTATTGACGGATGACTTAATCTGAGAAAAAAGGAGCAAGAAAAAATTAAATGTTTTCCAGACCCGACTTTATCCTACAACAGCAAACTTGGCGTTTCACGCAATCATAAAAATTTTTGTTCGACCCGGGTTAACAATTTGAAAACGAGTTGAATTCAAACTTTTTCAAGTCTATGTTTCTCATATAAAAAAAAAAAAAAAAAAAACATTTTCAAAATATTAATATTAAAAATGTTTAAATACAATGAAAAAAATATTGTCGTGTGGCCAAAGATTTCATGTCTTTACAATACGAATGATTTTTTTGCTTAGCATAGAAGTCGCATTTCTCTGATATAAAGTTTTTTCCTTGTCAGAAAGACGATGAACTTTTCTATAAAGTCGTTTTTTCCTTATAGTTAAGCGATTCAAATTAAAAATGGGTATCTTAAAATGAAAGACAATTTTGTGTGCTAAGGTCAACTTGTCTTTAATAATTGCGAAAAATTCATCAAAATTAATAAAATTGTCTTTAAATTGGTTGTCTTTTTGCATCATGACAACAAAGCGAAGAAGCATTTAAAAATAGGACATGTTTTTCAACACTTTATTTTTTCAACACTTTATCTACTTGAAGTCGAGTCTAAAGTTGAAAATTTAAGTTAACATGTTAACACGTTTTTAAAGGACTTTAATTGGACATGAAGAAAACAACAGAAAAAATGAATAAATTAAAATTTGCTACCTACAATCAAGTACGCAAAACTTAAATTTAAAAGACAATTCTGTCTTAAAAGTATCCTTACTTCATTTCTCCGCTTCTTTGGCTCGGAATCAATACCAAAATCATTAGTGTAAAATCTTTGGAACAGGAAAAACTAATTTAAAATCGAATTTAAGAATGCCGAGAGGGTTTACGACATTTACTATTTTTTTAAATTTTCGACGTTTACAACTTTTTGACTGTCGATTACCTAAAAAATTGTCATTTGGACAATCTCTGATTACACAGCATTGGAGAGCTCTCGCAGAGCATTTTCGCTGCTGCAAAATGTTTCAGCAATCTAATTTAGTTACTAAAAAGTGGTTACAGTTCAGAGGTCTGTCAATAGGGTTCCAGTCCAACTTGGCCAATATTTCCAACCGTTCCTCCAAGCCTTTTGTACGTTAAGGAGTGGTCCATCAACATCCTATCCAGGAAACCACTACTGTTCTGAAGAAATACAAGCGACAAATGTCATTGTGGAGGACTGGCAAGGTTCTCTAATCATATCGTCTGTATATAGTCCGCCAAGGCACAATATCAAAAAAGAATTCTACATAAATTTCTTCAAAACACTAGGGGACAAGTTCATAGCATGTGGGGACTAAAGGGTGATACGGTCATAATTTGATCAATATACACTTGACGTATTTCTTTCAATTTTGCGTTTAAAAAACCTGAACACCACTCATTTTGAAGGTGTGTGTGTGTAGAATGTTGCTCCTATTTTGATTTTGGAATTCACTCTTCAGTTGTCAAAATGCCGTCCAAGCAAGAAGAGCAGCGTATCAAAATTTTGCTCGCGCATCGCGAAAATCCGAGCTACTCGCACGCAAAGCTGGAAAAATCCCTAAAAGTTGCCAAATCAACCGTTACAAATGTAATTAAAGTGTTTGGGGAACGTTTGTCGACAGCCAGGAAGTCTGGATCGGGGGGAAATCGAAAACCGGAAGCCGCTGAGACGACAAAGAGAGTTGCCGGTAGTTTCAAGCGAAACCCCAACCTCTCTCTCCGAGATGCCGCAAATAAGCTGGGTGTATCGTCCACAACCGTGCATCGAGCCAAAAAACGAGCCGGACTATCGACTTACAAGAAGGTAGTGACTCCAAATCGCGATGATAAACAAAATACGACGGCCAAAGCGCGATCCCGGAGGCTGTACACGACGATCCAAGAAATTTACGTGAAAGAGTGTTTGAATAAACGTCTGCTGCCTTTCCTGAAGAAACACGGTTGTTCCGTACTGTTTTGGCCGGATTTGGCATCTTGCCATTACGGTAAAAAGGCCATGGAGTGGTACGCCGCCAACAACGTGCAGGTGGTTCCCAAGGACAAGAACCCTCCCAACACGCCAGAGCTCCGCCCAATTGAGAAATACTGGGCTATTGTCAAGCGGAACCTAAAGAAGACCAAGAAACTGCTAAGGACGAGCAGCAGTTCAAGGCAAACTGGCTTTCTGCGGCGAAGAAGGTGGACAAGGTGGCTGTACAAAATCTGATGGCAGGTGTCAAGCGTGAGGCCCGGCAATTCGGATTTGGAAAAGCGAAAGCCTAACTGAATATTTTACCTGAATTTTATACTAATTGAACTTGAATAAGAAATTTAATTTGATTTTTTAAATAAACGATTTCACCTATTTACACGCGTTTTCCCTTGACCAAATTTTGACCGTATCACCCTTTATAACGCCAAACATACTAATTGGGGATCTCGTTTAACAACTCCAAAAGGTAGACAATTAAACTGGGCCATTAAAGAACTTTGTCTTCATGTAATCTCACCACACACACCAACTTATTGGCCGACTGATACCCACAAAATACCAGATCTGATTGATTTTTGTGTATGCAAATTGGGGATCTCGTTTAACAACTCCAAAAGGTAGACAATTAAACTGGGCCATTAAAGAACTTTGTCTTCATGTAATCTCACCACACACACCAACTTATTGGCCGACTGATACCCACAAAATACCAGATCTGATTGATTTTTGTGTATGCAAAGGCATATCTCCTGGCTCACAAAAATGCACTACAAGTCTAGAACTATCTTCGGATCATTCGCCAGTCATTTTAACACTAAATTCTCAGCATATACCCCAAGAAACAATATGTAAACTTCATAGTAAAAAGACCAATTGGCACTATTTTCGATATTTAATTAAAACCACCTTAAATACAAAAATTAGCTTGAAAACGGAACAGGACATTGCTACAGTACATTGCTTTATTCCCCCTCAATGGAAAATAGCACAAATTACAATGATTCCTAAACCTGGTAAGCCAGCGGACCAAGCAAAATCTTACAGACCAATTAGTCTCTTGCCTGTACTTTCAAAAGTTCTTGAACGATTATTTCTGCAACGATTAATGCCGCTCATTGACCAAAACGAAATTATTCCACATCATCAGTTTGGATTTAGAAAACGCCATGGCACTATAGAACAAATACATCGTCTTGTTGAAACAATAAACACAGCATTTGAGTCAAAGCAGTACTGTACAGCAGCATTTTTGGATATATCCCAAGCCTTTGATAAAGTTTGGCATGATGGACTTCTTTACAAAATCAAAAAACTTTTACCAATAAACTTTTACTTGTTCATTAAGTCATATATATCAGGACGAAATTTCTTCGTCCAAGAAAATGGTGAAACGAGCCAATTGAAAAACATACGTGCAGGTGTACCTCAAGGAAGCGTACTTGGCCCTTTATTATATGTTCTTTTTACTGCAGACCTCCCAGTATCTCAAACAGTCTTGATAGGTACTTTCGCTGATGATACAGCAGTAATGGCTGTAAATAAAACTGTAAATGGAGCTAGTGATATCCTTCAAAACTATTTAAATTCGTTATCATCATGGCTTTTGAAATGGCGTATAAGATCTAACGAAACAAAATCAATTCAAGTGACTTTCAGTCTCAAGAAAGGTACATGTCCGCCGGTGTACATAAATCAAATCCAAATTCCTCAGCGAAATGAAGCAAAGTATCTAGGAATTTATCTTGACAGAAAGTTGACTTGGAAAAAACATATTGAGACTAAAAGAAAAGCACTAAGCATCCAGTCAAACAGAATGAAATTTCTAATTGGCTGCCACTCGAAACTTTCTCTAGAGAATAAGCTTCTAATTTACAAATGTATTATAAAGCCTATATGGACGTATGGAATTCAGTTATGGGGGACTGCATCAAACACAAATATAAAAATTTTGCAACAATTTCAATCAAAAACATTGCGACAAATCGCCACTGCTCCAACCTATATAACTAACCAACGACTACACAAGGATCTAAATATTCCAACAATAAAAGAGGAGATTACGGCTCAAATAACAGCATACAAATCCAGAATTGAAGCCCATCCAAATCCATTAGCGTCAATTCTAATGACCAACTCTGAAACCTTTAGAAGACTCAAACGCAGAGCACCGCAAGATTTAATATAATTATCAATATTACATAAACTCCACTAAGTCATTAAATGCTTGAAAATTGTTTACCATATGAATTTGCCAATGGGATTTGTTTAAATATGGATTTGCCAATGGGTAAATGCCATTAATTATTTAGAATAATGCCTTAAATAATGTAAATATCTAGATAAGATAAATAGCATTAATAGGTTAGGTTAGGTTAGGTTAAAGTGGCAGCCCGATTAAGATTCAGGCTCACTTAGACTATTCAGTCCATTGTGATACCACATTAACTAAAAGTACCTATTACATATGGGCACTTCTAGTTTTAACCGCTGAACCTTCTTGATTATTTTTCTTTGTTGAACCAACCAGATTGTTCCAAAAACATTAGCAGACTGCTTAAGTTAACGTTTTCCAGATCCGCCAGTAATCTGAAGCTATATGCTCCTAAAAGTTGCTTGCGCTTTACACAAAATGCAGGACACTCACACAAGAGGTGTTTAATTGATTCTTCTTCCTCCGCATCATGACAGCTCATACAATAGTCATTATACTTCGCGCCAATAGTTTTTGCAAAATCGTCTATCAGGCAGCGACCCGTTATAGCAGATATCAGGAGTGATATCTGACGTCTCGAGAACATTAGCATATCTAGTGTGCGGTTTAAGTTGAAATGGGGCCATATTTGCTTGGTGTCGTTACAACCCTTGCAATTCTCCCATCGAACATTTGCCATCCTAACAGCCTTCTCACGCAGCATGAGCTTGCAGGTAGCTAGGGGCATACCAACAAATTCCAGTTCCCCTGGAATATGTAAGGTAGTCCCTAGCCTTGCCAACTCATCCGCTTCGCAGTTCCCCGGTATGTTCCTATGGCCAGGCACCCATATTAGGTGAATATTGTACTGCTCAGCCATCTCATTGAGAGATTTGCGGCAGTCGATGGCCGTTTTCGAGTTGAGGAACACAGAGTCCAAGGATTTTATTGCAGGTTGACTGTCTGAGTATATATTAATGCCAATATTTGTTGGAACATTACTTCTCAGCCAATTCGCCACCTCTCTTATTGCTAATATTTCAGCCTGAAAAACACTACAGTGATTAGGTAATCTTTTCGCTATTCGAATTTCCAGATCTTTAGAATATACTCCGAACCCCACTTGTCCATTCAATTTGGAGCCATCAGTATAGAAATCTATATATCTTTTATTCCCCGGGGTCTGTGTACACCACGCCTCACTGTTGGGAATTAGAGTTTCAAACTTTTTGTCGAAAAGTGGTTTTGCCAGGGTATAATCCACTACGTTAGGCACATCTGGTATTATTTTGAGGACCGAACTATGACCGAACATTTTTTCCGACCACAGCGATAGCTCGCGCAACCGCACAGCCGTTGTTGCAGCTGACTGTTTGGCCAAAATGTCTAAAGGCAATAGATGTAGCATGACATTAAGGGAGTCTGTTCCTGTCTTACTAAATGCGCCTGAGATACATAAGCTCGCCATACGCTGAACTTTATCTAAACAAGTCGGTTTCTGAAGTGCCGGCCACCAGACTACAACACCATATAGCATTATAGGTCTAACTACTGCAGTGTATAGCCAATGCACAATTTTTGGTTTTAGTCCCCACTTTTTCCCTATTGCCTTTTTGCACGAGTACAAAGCTACCGTGGCTTTTCTCGCCCTCTCTTCAATATTAAGCCTAAAATTCAGCTTCCTGTCCAAAATAACGCCAAGGTATTTTGCACACTCACCAAAGGGAATTTCAGTACCCCCTAAGGAAATGGGCCTAACCGTGGGAGTTTTACGATCTTTGCAGTACATGACTAGTTCTGTCTTTGCTGGATTTACACCAAGACCATTATCTTTCGCCCATTTCTCAGTCATCCGGAGAGCTCTCTGTATAATATCTCTGATTGTGGATGGGAATTTTCCCCTGACTGCTAGCGCCACATCATCTGCGTATGCCACCACTTTTATCCTTTCTTTTTCTAGGGAAACCAGAAGGTTGTTTATAGCAACCTTATCAAAGAAGAGGTGATAGAACTCCTCCTTGGGGAGTGCCTCTGTTCACATACCTTTGTATGTTTGCTTGCCCTAGTGTGGCTGAAATACGTCTCTTTATTAGAAGTTCGTCTAACAGCCTAAGTATACCTGGATCAACATTCAGAGTTGTCAGTCCATTTAATATCGAGCTCGGATGGACATTATTGAACGCCCCTTCGATGTCTAGAAACGCCACGATTGTGTATTCTTTGACAGATAGTGAGCTTTCAATAAAGCTGACTAATTCATGCAATGCGGTCTCAGTAGACCTGCCCTTCGAGTATGCATGCTGTCGTTTCGAGAGCAAACTTGAATCCACGCTAGTTCTAAGATACATGTCTATCATCCTCTCCAGGGTCTTAAGTAGGAATGAGGATAAGCTGATTGGTCGGAAATCCTTCGCACTCGAGTGAGAGGCTTTTCCTGCTTTAGGTATGAAGACGACTTTTGTTTCCCTCCACTTTTCTGGAATATATGCTAAGTTTACACATCGTTTATATATCACCGTCAACCAGGGGATAACTCTTTCAGCCACTGCCTGTAACTCCGCCGGAGTAATTCCATCAGGTCCGGGGGATTTGAATGGTCCAAAGCTATTTAAAGCCCATTTTATTCTAGATTCCGACACAATTTCCTCGATAGGAAATGATCGCCGAGCCTCTGTTACACCGCCGGAACATGGTTCAACCGTCTGATTTCCAGGGAAGTGTGTGTCCAAAAGTACCTCCAACGTCTCCTCACTGGACGTTGTCCAATTTCCCTCCGATGTTTTAATGAAACCTGGAGCGGTGTTAGTGGATGCTAGTACCTTCCGTAGTCTGGAAGCCTCTGACGTATTCTCAATACTGCTACAGTAATCATCCCAAGAGTTTTGTTGAGACCTTCTCAGTTCTCGTTTATATTCTCTCAGATTCATCTTGTAAGTGTCCCAATCCTCCGGAGCTCTTGTGGACTTTGCTTTGTTAAAGAGCTTCCTGCAGGATTTCCTCATATTACTTAACTCCGTAGTCCACCATGGCGGCCGATTTTTTCCCCTTGGCTTTCCTCTAGGGCAAGCAGCTTTCAGTGAAATGTTGAAGGCCTTAGTAATCCGCTCCACTGCGTGTTCGATATCTTGCACAGTGCTCATATTTGTCTCCGGCATTTCCGGTATCATCGAATTGAACGATTCCCTATACCTATTCCAATCAGCTTTCCTAACATTTGGCGGAAATATGGTCTTTGAAGTACGAACAGCCAATCTGAAACTGATGTAGCGATGATCTGAGAAGCTACGTTCCCTCAAAACTTGCCACTCAGATATCTTATCATTCAGTTCCGGAGAGGTCAACGTTACGTCCAAAACCTCTTGTCTGTTCCTGGTGACGAAGGTTGGTGCATCTCCCTTATTGCAAACTACCAGGTTAGTACGCAAAATAAACTCTATTAGCGACTCTCCCCTTGCATTAGTATCACTACTTCCCCAAATACTATGATGTGCATTTGCATCGCATCCCATAATGAGTTTTGTCTTTGTTTTTAGTGACTCCTCAACTAAGGTCTTAACGGCACAGGGTGGCATCTCCCTATCATGTCCCATGTAGACCGAAGATACCCAATATTTGCATGTGGATATCTCTAGACTGGCTACGACAGTGTCTGCATTGCTCAATGAAGGAAGCAGAAACAAGTTTAGTTCGTTTTTAGCAATTATACATGCTCGATTTATATCGGTACCGGTATTATGCAAAAGTTTGAAACCCGGAGTGCTTAATTCACAGATCTTGTTCTTATATATGTATGGTTCTTGAATAAGAACTATATCTATGTCTCCTTTCATCAGGAGAACTTTTAAGGCAGCACAAGCGGCCTTACAATGGTGAAGATTTATCTGGAGGAACCGTAGAACCATCCAAATTTTCAACCACCGTCACATCAGCCGCTTCAATTGAGTCATCAAGGGCTTCCTCTTCACAGATCTCGGTGACTCTCGCAACAATCCGCGGTTCAGTTTTGGTGAGGCTTGAGCCTGTAGAAACTTCCCGCATATGATTTTCGCCATAGTCTGCAGGTTTTATGTCTCCTTCGGCTTCGCTAGGAGATTTTTCCACTGCTGACTCTACCGGAGGCTTGTCCGTTTCGGAATCCTTTGGCTGATCGCTTTTGTATACCTTCATATGGATATCATGAAAGCCATAACTTACGCGTCCTTGGGTCTGGGCTAGATGTGGCAGCGACTCTATGTTTAATATAAACACCGCATGTCGTCTTGGTCCATCCACCTCATCCAAACGACCAACCTTCCAATCGGCGGTTGGAAGATCTGGGTTACATTCTTTTAGTCTCTCTAGTATTGACTCAGGATCAGGAGGGTTTGCCGGTATCCATGCATGTGCTCTAGGTTTAGCCGGTATGTCTTTTTTATCGACTAACTCCAAAGCGGCTCCTTCCCAAACTTCACCAATTAGCATCAATGCAGCTTTAAAGCAATCCATAGACCTCTGGTCTGCAAAAGCTATTAACTTATATCGTCCTTGATACCATCCAGCATCTTGCCGTCGAGGACTTGGTCCGGGAAACTTTTTTCGCACCTCTGAGTAGACACCAGACATCGCGTTCTCAATTTCCCCCCATTTTTGCCTTGGAATCATACCGTCCAATGCTCCTTTATTAATAATAGCCATCACAAGGCTGTCTTTTGCAACTGAGGCAAACGATCTTTGATCCCGTTTAGAGGATGGCAGCTCATCCGGTGATCGTTCCCTTTTTCCAACTTCAAGAATTCCTTGAGCCCATTTTAAGGAATCGCTTTGCTTAGCCGACAACGTGCTTGGGTCGACTGATCCTAATTTCTTTAGGATAAACAAAGCATTTCTTCGTTCCTTGAATCTCTTTCGAGAGGGATTGCCTCCTTTTGATATCGTCACCTTAGAAAAGGTTCGACTTGCCAAAGTGTCACCGCCAGTCGACCCGTCTACAGGTCGACTAATTGGGCCTGACTCTTGGTCGATGCCCAAATTTATAACTTCAGTCGTTACCCGTCCACTGGGCCCTGAAGTTAGCAACCCAGTGGATGACTTTGAATTTCGCTGCATGGTGGTTTATTATTTCCACCACACGTGAAATTCGTAATAAGTACTTATTACGATGAAATACTCCGCTATTAAAAAACACGTCCGTTCAGTTCGACGGTTGAAGAACAATTGAAGAAGCATTAATAAATAATAATTAAAAAAAACATCAAAAAGGCCTTACAAAGTTGCGGTTTCCTCAAAAAAAAGTTTACTGGTATCCAAAGATTTTGACCTTCGCTTAAGGATTTTGGTATTGATTCCGAGCCAAAGATGCGACTTCTTTAAAATAAAGACATTTTGTAGCGACCTATCTCGCTTTAAATCTAGGATCAATAAAATTAAAATCAGGATACAGATCTCATTTATCGAATTTTCATTATCTTTTCTCATTACATTAATAAGGGTATTCGCGTACAAACAAATTCCAGTTAAGGAAAACTTTACAACAAAGATGCCAGATCCTCAAAATAAGTCTTTGCCTATATTTGATGCGTTTTTGTCTTTAATCTAAAGATTCAATATTTCAGTTAATTTAAGGATGATTTCTTTAAACCAAAAATGTGTTTCTTCATTTTAAGGAAAAGGCATGCGACTTTAATGGAGGGACGCAAATTTCCAAAATGTATGTACTAATTTTAATGAAAAAAATTTTTTGAAGCAAAGATTATAAACTTTATTTTAAATAAAATTTCGTTCTTTTAAAGAAATTTTTCCTTAATATTTTGTAAATTATGCATCATAAAATTTAGGTTGCTTAATCTTTAATATCATGTAAATAATTTTTTCAGTATGCAATGCATCCTTATATTTTTGTACATTCTTTGTATGGTAGCAAAAGCACCGGTAGCAAAACTTGACTTGACTTGAATCACACGCTGGATATGCTCTTGATTTCAAGGCGTCATTTATCAATCCTGATACCTATAATAACGGATCGTTATCAATCCTGATATCTATAATGACTACAGCATGGGTTGTCACGATACGTAGCGAAAATATACCAACCAAACGTCACATGTTTCGGGGAACGTAGCTTTGGTTACTGGTGGACTTCGCAATCAGGTTGTATCAGCAGAGGGAAACAATTAGGTAAGTTCAATGGTAAAAACTGGAAATATGTATCTATAATAAGGGGACTTCTCAGTCAGGTTATACTTGAGCCATTTTACCCTTCTGACTATTGCCTACATGTTACTGCCGATGTTCGATTTAAGTTGTAAACCCGAAGCAATTAAATGAATTCGACAAAAAAGTACATTCACTTCAACCACTTGGATAATGTAAGCGAATTGACAAGAAGATTAAAAGTGTTTCCATGCAGACAGAAGCGTTGTTTTCGCACCCTCCATTTGAGGTTGCATATAGAACTTTTAATTTCGACATGTATCTCGGCCATATTGCTGACCGAATGGCAAAAGGAACCATCCGGCCAGCAAGAATCGTGTGTCATTTCTCATCTGTCCGTCCGTCCGACCGACCGTCTAATGGTTTCGAGATGTGCGATATGATAATGCGTGCAAAGATGAGCTATGTAAGTACTCACCCAGTCCATGTGTAATTGTGTCGCTGGAAGATCAACCCAATACATTGTCATTTACATTCAACAATTCAACATGGCCATTCCCATGCGGACAAGTATGCCAAAGTATTGGTTACTGCATCGTGATGGCATATATGCAATCGTTGGAGGAGTATCTGTGAAATCGTCTTTATTATTGATGCCAACAGCGGCAGCGGAGGCTGCTGCTTTTCTGATTCTATGTGCTTTTCAATTTTCCATTCATTGTTTTTTTGGTTCAATAATAAATTTCAATATTTTAAGTACAGCTCTTGGCTGTTTGGAATATTGTGTGTTATTTGGATTCCAGCAGTTGTCGCGATCGGAGGCATTGAAAAATCGTTGGAAAAAATTTGTTTCTTGCGTTGAAAAGTAAACCACCAATCGACTCATTGACCTTACTAATTTTCAATCAATAACAAACAAAAAAACTAAACGCATAAATATAGGCTATAAAAGGATTATTCAAAGGATTAAATCCACAATACATTTAATAATTGAATTTCGTTTGGTTTCTTATTCTTCAAAAAAAAAAGAAAAAAACAAACAAATTATTTTATTAATTACAAAAAAGTGTAATCAGTGATAAGCCTAGTGGACGAAAAACCAAACCAACAAAAAAATTAAACAAAATAAAAAAAATAAAAAAAAATAAAAAAAACTCATGTATTAATGTTTTCTAGTGTCTCTGACTCTATCCGTCGTCGCATGGACGGACATGTGTATTATTTACTGAAATTTTACTATTGTGTGATCGAAGAAAGAATCGAAAAACGAAAAGTTGATTAAATTTGAATTCATTGCTGCCTTGAGTTGATTATTTCAAAATTTTGCCCATTCAGTGATTATACCTTTTGATCTCATTTTAGTTTTGCTGGTGTTTCATTCCGCATAAAGCCGTTCCTCGGCAACGACGTCGAAATATTTACTTCTTAAAATAAATCAAAAAATCGAATCGATATCGACAATAAACAGTGATTTTGGAAATTTTCAAACGGATCAGCGAAATCCTCGAACAATAAAAAATGTTGCCCTACCGATGGGGCCTACTGGGAGTTGTGCTGTTTGTTGCCGTTTCTTCGCATGCAGCAACAGTTGTAAGTGAGATATCAATATTTTCCAAAAATAAAAAATTTGCTCATAAGGAATAGAAAAAGACTCGGCAAATTGGCTTTAAGCTTAAAGGACAATGTTTAAATGAAAATCATGAAAAGGTCATTGAATGACCGAAAAAATATACTTAAAAGTGTATATACTCGTACACAAAAAAAAATATAAAACGTTTGGATATCACAAATGGTGTTCTTTTGAATCAGACCTATGAAGAATGTGACACTTGCAGATAAAGTTTTTTTTGTTACCGTACACTAAAAAAAAAAGTGAACTCTCTATTTCACTAAAGCCAATTTAACTTTATTTTAGTTTGCGTATGTTAGTTAAATGAACTAAAAAATGGGAAAAAAATTATACACAAATGAAGTAAAAAGTTTTACTAACTTCGTACTTCTCACAAAATAGTTCATTAATTCTTTAAATTTGTAAATTTTATTACAAATGTGCCCATCATGAACTTCGTATGTCACTAAAGACATTCTTTCAATTTTGAACTCCAATTTTTTCTTTCAAACTAAAAAAAATTCTTTAACAAGTGAAAAAAATTTAAATATGTCTAATAAATTTTCTTGAATTTGCCGAAAAATATTTACTATTTTTGTGATATCGGCGCGATCTCACCGTTTGTAATACTGTTTAGTTAAAATTTTCTGAAAATATTAAAAAATTTCTAAAAATAACTAAATGTTTTCTTCCTGGTGGGTTCACTGTTTTTTCAGTGTAACCTCAAAAAAAAAAAAAATAATAATAATAATAAAAAAATTAAAAATAACAATAAAAAATACTAACGTCATAAAAATTCTAAATATTTATTCGAAGCGAAATTTTTACCTTAAAAAGAAAATCGCAAACGATTGTCCTTGTTTTGCCTGCAGTGTTCGCGTAATTATAAACTCAAAAAAAATTAAGCCTATATTTCACTAAAGCCGATTTAACTCTCTTTTAGTTCATGGAATTATAACCTTTTAAGAAAGTTTCCATGATTTTAATATTTTTTTTTTGCATACGTTAATTAAATTAACTAAACACAAATGAAGCATAAAGATTAACTAAATTCGTGTCTCCAACAAAATAGTTCAGAATTTCTTAAAATTTGTAAATTTTACCAATAATGCACCCATCTTGAACTGTGTATGGCACCAATAGCATTCTTGCAATTTTCAACTCCAATTTCAAGTGAAAAAAATAATTATGTCTAATAAATTTTCTTCAATTTATCGAAATATTTTTACTCATTTCAGTAATGTCGGCATGATGTCAGCGTTTGTAGTAATGTTTAGTTAAAATTTTCTAAAAATAATCGAAATTTTCTAAAATTAACCAAAATGTTTCTTCCTCGTGGGTTCACTGTTTTTTCAGTGTATTTTAATATCGAACTAAATTCATGTGTCAAATAATAACCGAATGATAAAGGACTAAAATCACAACATGCAAAAAAAAGGGTTATTGGAAAAGGGTTATCGCAAACGATGTCACGCCATACAACTCCATACATCCTGAAGTGATTCTCAGGTTTTGGAGTATATATGTGTAAAATATTTTCTGATGCACAATAACGCAACAGCCGTTTATCATAACAATTCCAGATATTTTTCCCAAACAAACTTTTTTACTTCGAAAGGAAAGCCGCTAACTAAAATTCTAAATTTCGTTTGGCAAGCAAAAAATATTTTTATTGGGTTTCAAACAGACTTTAACGGAACAACAAAAATATTGTTTGGGAAATGATTGAAAGCTTTCCTAAGAGATTTCACACAAAAGATTTTGCATATCTTACGAAAGCCCCAAAATATTTGGCTGCCCGAAAGTTTGAGAAAATACGTTTATAAATACGTAAATTATGACCAGATCGGTAATAAATGCATATGGCAGCTATATCTAAATCTGAACCGATTTTTTTTCAAAATCAATAGCGATTGTCTTTGAGCCAATATAAACCTCTGTGCCAAATTTGAGGACGATCAGACTTAAACTGCTAGCTGTACTTTGCACACAAAATTACATATACAGACAGACAGACGGACGGACAGACAGACAGACAGACGGACATCGCTAAATCGACTCAGAATTTAATTCTAAGACGATCGGTATACTAAACGATGGATCTCAGACTTTTCCTTCTTGGCGTTACATACAAATGCACAAACTTATTATACCCTGTACCACAGTAGTAGTACAGAGATTCTCCAAAATATAGAAAAAAAAACTTTCCTCCCTTTATTCCACGGCATTTAGTTGGGTGACCCAAGAGCTTCTTTACAATTTACTCTTTTTCCTAAGAAATGTTTTACTATTGTGAAATTATTTCGTAAGGACTCATCTGCATACATCACTTATTTTGAAAATATATCGCATACATATAGAATAGACTTCATATCGGGACAGCAATGCGTTTTGATCGCATTTATTTCTTGACTATATGTTCTCGAGCGTTTAGAAGATGGTTTGCATAAGATGACTCGATGACTCTTCATACCAATAATTAACTCTGATGGGGGCTGGTATCGGATGACATTTTGAGCAGCCGTCTCCTGATTTTGTGTTTTGAAATCTTCATCTTTTTGTAACTCGCAAACTGGTTTTGCACATTTTTATTTTATTTTTACTACACTGAAAAAGAAGCATGCCCGGTTCTAAAGGTTTTGTCTTTACTTTAAAAATTTTGGTGTTGATTCCGAGCCAAAGAAGCGGAGAATACAAGTAAGGATACTTTTAAGACACAATTCTCTTTTAAATTTGGGGTTTGTGTACTTGCTTCTACGAAGCATATTTTAATTTTTCACCTTTTCAGCTTTTTATACCCTCCACCATAGGATGGGGGTATACTAACTTTGTCATTCCGTTTGTAACACATCGAAATATTGCTCTAAGACCCCATAAGGTATATATATTCTGGGTCGTGGTGAAATTCTGAGTCGATCTGAGCATGTCCGTCCGACTGTTGAAATCACGCTAACTTCCTAACGAAACTTGGCACAAGTAGTTGTTATTGACGTAGGTCGGATGGTATTGCAAATGGGCCATATCGGTCCACTTTTACGTATAGCCCCCATATAAACGGACCCCCAAATTTGGCTTGCAGACCCTCTAAGAGAAGAAAATTTCATCCGTACCGGCTGAAATTTGGTACATGGTGTTAGTATATGGTCCCTAACAACCATGCAAAAATTGGTCCACATCGGTCCATAATTATATATAGCCCCCATATAAACCGATCCCCCGATTTGGCTTTCGTAGCCTCTAAGAGAAGCAAATTTCATCCGATCCGGCTGAAATTTGGTACATAGCGTTAGTATATGGTCTCTAACAGCTATGCAAAAATTGGTCCACATCGGTCAATAATTATATATAGCCCCTATATAAACCGATCCCCCGATTAGGCTTGCGGAGCCTCTAAGAGAAGCAAATTTCATCCGATCCGGCTGATATTTGGTACATGGTGTTATTATATGGTCTCTAACAACTATGTAAAAATTGGTCCACATCTGTCCATAATTATATATAGCCCCCATATAAACCGATCCCCAGATTTGACATCCGGAGCCTCTTGGAAGACCAAAATTCATCTGAGTCAGTTGATATTTGGTACGTGGTGTTAATATATGGCCTCAAACACCCATGCAAAAGTTGGTCGAAATCGGTCCATAATTATATATAGCCCCCTATAAACCGATCCCCAGATTTGACCTCCGGAGCCCCTTGGAAGAGCAAAATTCATCCGATTCGGTTGAAATTTGGTACGTGATGTTAGTTTATGGTATCCAACAACCATGGAGGAATTGGTTCATTTCAGTCTACAATTATATATAACCACCATATAAACCGATCCCCAGATTTGACCTCCGGTGCCGTTTGGAGAAGCAAAATTCATCCGATCTGGTTGTAATTTGGTATGTGGTGGTAGTATATGATATTTAACAAAAAGTGGTCCATATCAGTCCATAATCATATATAGCCCCCATATAAACCGATTCCGAGATTTGGTTTTGGAGCCTCTTGGAGGAGCAAATTTCATCCGAATCAGTTGAAATTTGGTACATTGTGCTAGTATATGACCGTTAACACCCATGCCTAACTAGGTCTATATCGGTCTATATTTATATATAGCCCTCAGATAAATCGATCCCCAATCACACAAAAATTGGTCCTTATCAAGATCATAATTGTATATAGCCCCCATATAAGCGACCCCCACATTTCAATTCTGTACGTACCGTGCAAAAGTCCATATCGATTCGTAATTATTTGTAGACTTACCTACACATACCTTTTTTGTCTAATATATACCACGTATGGACTAACTCACAATTTAGAAAACGATTTAAGATACCACAACCCAAGTAATTCAATTGTGGATGACATTCTTTGTAGAAGTTTCTACGCAATCCATGGTGAAGGGTACATAAGATTCGGCCTGGCCGAACTTACGACCTATATATACTTGTTTTTCTTCATATGCTATCAAAGTCCTTTAAAAACAAGTTAACGACAACTTTATTTTCCAAATTAAGACTCGACTTCCAATAGAAATTTTGTTATGTTTCAAGTAAAACACGTCTTTAAAATAAAATGTTGAAAAACATGTCCTATATTTGAACGATTTTTTTGCTTTGTAGTCAAGATGCAAAAAGACAAGAAATTTAGAGACAATTTCATTAAATTTAAAGAAATTTAAAGAAATTTTTCTTTCATGTTATGATACCCTTTTTTAATCAAATCACTTAATTATAAGGACAATAACATACGACTTCATTCAAAAGTTTATCGACTTTTGGGCAAGAAGAAAACTTTATATTAGAGAAATGCGTCTTCTATGCTAAGCAAAATTTGCATTCGTATTTTAAAGACATGAAATCTTTGACCTCACGACAATATTTTTTTTCAGTGTACTAAACCACAAAATATGTCTTACTTAAGCCTTAAAGACAGAACAGAACAGTGCTTGATATAAACGAAATGGAGTGTGATTGAGAAATAAAATTGTTTTTTGTTTTGCAAAAATAAACATTTTGTAAAAAATGTTTTTTGGTAAACTTTTCGAAAAAATTCTAATTATCCTAAGAAAAGAACAACGTTTACGATAACCGTTTTCCAAACGTTTCTTTTCGTGTAGAACGTGTCTTTCTTTGGTGGGTTCCCCCCCTAATTTAGATTTTTTCACGTTTGGGGGATTTTTAGGGGTAACGTTTATTTGGAGAAAACATATGCATGAGGTCAACCCAAGTTCCAGTTCATGTCAACAATTCATGCACTGACTAGTAAGAACTTTTATTTATATTCCAAAAGTAAGAAATGCGCTGATGAAAAATACGATGTGGGTCATCAAATGACCCTAACATAATATAAGGGTTAATTATCGTGAACACATTTTTGTACTCAAAGTCTTGAGTGAAATTTTAGTTCAAATTTGGCACAAGTATGTGTTTTGAGTTTAAAATAAATTTAGATAAGACTCCCATATTTTCCGATTTGGCCAAATATTAGCAGTATATCCACATGTTACACACAAGTTCAATGATATCCTATATCCTATACTGCCGTCATAGTCTATACATTGCAATTGCATACACTCAAAAAAAAGTTTACTTGGATCCAAAGATTTTGACTTTAAGGAAAGGATTTTAGTATTGATTACAAGCCAAAAAATCAAGACTTTAAATCTAAGATCAATAAAATTAAAATTAGGACACAGATCTCATATATCGAATTTTCATTCTTATTACAGTTTAAAAATCCAAATTATAGTGGATACTTCAAAGTAAAAAATGTTTACTTAGTACAAAAAAACTTTAAATCAAAGAGGCTAAATCCTCAAAATAAGTCTTAGCCTACATTTGAAGCTTTTTTATATTAAATTTAAAGATTCAATATTTCATTTAATTAGGGACGATTTCTTTAAATCAACAAATGTGTTTCGTTATTTTAAGGAAATTTTGCCTTAGTTCAAAGACATGCAAATTTTACGGAGGGACGCAAATTTGCAAAGTTTGTGACCTAAATTTGTTTTTAATATTTTATACACTGAGCATCTGTTTTAGTGCAGAATCGATTGAAATTAAGTTAAGCCTCCTACTTCTGCAAATCACCCGATTTGGCCGAATATTGTCCACCATCCCATTTGTCCATTTCCTTGTAAAATTGCCACAGATAATTCGAGAAAATTTTAAAAATGTCTCAACTTTACTTATGCCTCTAATTCATATGTATCTCCCGATAAATCATAAATTTTTGCAAAATTGCACAAAAATGGCTTTAGATGTGAATATTTCCTATATTGTTTAACTAGCATTATGCTCGGTCCCAGGACATTAGCCGATTTAAATTTTAGGTCAAAGGATTTTCTACACTGAAAAAACTATTGTCCTGAGGCCAAAGATTTCATGTCCTTAAAATACGAATGCGTATATGCAACAAGCTTAGCAAAGAAGACGCATCTGATATAAAGTTTTTTTCCTTGTCAAAAAGACGATAAACTTTTCTATAAAGTCGTTTTTCCTCATAATTAAGTGATTCAAATTAAAAATGGGTATCTTAAAATGAAAGAAAACTTTGTTTGGCTAAGGTCAACTTGTCTTTAATAATTGTGAAAAATTCTTCAAAATTAATGAAATTGTCTTTAAATTTGTTGTCCTTTTGCATCTTGTAAACAAAGCAAAAAGCGTTTGAAAATACACTGTTAGAAAAATATATTTTTCATATGTTCGGATATAAACTAAATGTGTTTCGCACACAATTTTTTAAACACAATATATTTAAGTGCAAACATGTAATGTTCCAAAATAGCACTAAATGTTTGGGACACATATGTTAATATGTTTGAATATATTATGTTTGGGGCATGAATGTTTCATAAAAATAATATATGTGAATGTAAACATATATAAATTTACAAATTTCGAGTAAACATATATATGTTGTGATAATTTATTCAGAGAGCGACAGAGATAGAGAGTATAGATAAAGAAATAAAATGAATTATTAAAGAAAGTAAAGGGTGATACGGTCAAAATTTGGTAAAGGGCCGCAGAAAGCCAGTTTGCCTTGAACTGCTGCTCGTCCTTGGCTTTTTTTATGGTCTTCTTTAGGTTCCGCTTGACAATAGCCCAGTATTTCTCAATTGGGCTCTGGCGTGTTGGGAGGGTTCTTGTCCTTGGGAACCACCTGCACGTTGTTGGCGGCGTACCACTCCATGGCCTTTTTACCGTAATGGCAAGATGCCAAATCCGGCCAAAACAGTACGGAACAACCGTGTTTCTTCAGGAAAGGCAGCAGACGTTTATTCAAACACTCTTTCACGTAAATTTCTTGGTTGACAGTCCCGGAAGCTATGAAAATGCTGCTTTCCAAGCCACAGGTACAGATGGCTTGCCAAACCAGATATTTCTTTGCGAACTTTGACAGTTTTATGTGCTTGAAAATATCTGCTACCTTTCCCCTTCCTTTTGCCGTATAAAACTCCTGTCCCGGAAGCTGCTTGTAGTCGGCTTTGACGTAGGTTTCGTCGTCCATTACCACGCAGTCAAACTTCGTCCGCATCGTCGTGTACAGCCTCCGGGATCGCGCTTTGGCCGTCGTATTTTGTTTATCATCGCGATTTGGAGTCACTACCTTCTTGTAAGTCGATAGTCCGGCTCGTTTTTTGGCTCGATGCACGGTTGTAGACGATACACCCAGCTTATTTGCGGCATCTCGGAGAGAGAGGTTAGGGTTTCGCTTGAAACTACCGGCAAATCTTTTTGTCGTCTCAGCGGCTTCCGGTTTTCGATTCCCCCCGATCCAGACTTCCTGGCTGTCGACAAACGTTCCCCAAACACTTTAATTACACTTGTAACGGTTGATTTGGCAACTTTTAGCGATTTTGCCAGCTTTGCGTGCGAGTAGCTCGGATTTTCGCGATGCGCGAGCAAAATTTTGATACGCTGCTCTGCTTGCTTGGACGGCATTTTGACAACTGAAGAGTGAATTCCAAAATCAAAATAGGAGCAACATTCTACACACAAAATGAGGGGTGTTTTTTAAATGCAAAATTGAAAGAAATACGTCAAGTTTATATTGACCAAATTTTGACCGTATCACCCTTTAATAGAGAAAACAAGGCCATTTTTGAGCGATAATGCCAACTTAATACCGGCTTACAAACTGTATGGTCCTCGGTTCGATTTTTCGTCCGGGCGAAAGGTAAAATTTAAAAAATTTATAAAATTGAATAATTCCTTCAACATTGTTTGTATTACAGAAAAAGGTGCCAAGAACTAAAAAATTTCGTGTAAGTGAAAATTATGTGAGGGAAATAGCACAATCTTCATTGGGAGAAAATTCTTCCAAGCATATAATATTTTTGAGCTCGAAATGCTTCCAAACATATAATATGTTCACATAAAACAAACATAATAATGTTTCGGCAGTATCCAATAATATATGTGCTTCCTGCAAAATATGTTTGGAACATATGTTAGAGAAGCGATTTTTTTGAGAGTGTAGGAGATGTTTTTCAACACTTTATTATAAAGACGATTTTAACTTGAAACATTGCATAATTTCTACTTGAAGTCGAGTCTGAATTTTAAAGGACTTTAATTGCACATGAAGAAAAAACCAGTAAAACGTATAAATTAAAATATGCTACTTAGAATCAAGTACGCAAAATTTACATTTAAAAGACAATTCTATCTTAAAAGTATCCTTACTTCAATTCTCGGATCAGTACCAAAATCATTAGTGCAAAGACAAAATCTTTCGAACCGGGCATGCTTTTTTTCAGTGTAGAAGTACAAAAAATATTTTCCAAATTGATTCAGATTTAAATATGTGTATATTGGAATAGATGGCCCGACTAATTCCTAAAATTATGGGTGTGGTAATTTTACATCTACTTCCAATAATTATTTGTGTACACTGCACCTGCAGAATAAAGAAATTTTCGACTCTTTATGTTTTGTTAAATTGAGTTTTTAAAGTGTATCACTACAGGATTCTTTTTCACAAAATTCGAAACCTTTACAATCCCAGCATTTTTGGGGTTTATTATAAAGAAAAATTTTAAGCAATTTGGGCTTTTTTTTCTTATGCTTTGAGGAGAAGGTTCAAAAGTCAAGTGACAATACTTTTCATGACATTATTTTAGAAACTCTTTGCTACAAATATGGCATAACTTACACATACCATAACGTCGAGTATAGATTTTAAATTGGTTTAAATTGTCGTGAAGGACTTTACTTTGATAAAAGCCATTTGTTATTAAACTGAAGTAAAAATTACTTTATGCAAACAATGTATTTTATATTCTATAATTTATAATTACTTTTAAAATTTAAGAAAATTTCTTTATTTCAAATATGTCTCAAAAATTGTATGACGAAAACGTGAGTGTAAATTTCAATGACCCTAAAAATGAGTTCAATGCTAACTTCACCAGAAGGACCTAAAGCATAATTAATATGGAATGTTAACATATTTACCTTTAGTTCACTTTTGCTTTTATGCGAAGGAAAATTTCGCAAATGGTAGTTATAAATCCAAAATGCCAGTAAACTATCGTTATATTAAAACGCATTATGGAAATACAAGTTTGTTACATTTTCGTCAATATTCAACAAATCACATTGTCTTTTTGAGAACTTCCGTTCATTTTGTTTTCGGCAATTAATTTTACGTGCAGGAAATTACAATGATTTGAGATAAGAAAATTTTGATTTCGTCATTTAAAAAGTATATGCCAAGGTCAAATCTGAAGCCAAAACTCTAAAGACAAAAGTATTCAACGTCAACAACAACAATTGATGCGTGTAAAAACGGCAAACAAAAGTGGGTCTCATTGATAGTTGATGGTCGAAGTGAACTCAATTAAAATATAAGCCCATATTTTGCAAAAAGCTATTAAAATGATTAGAGATTTCAAATATTAATCAACGAATGATTTGATCTTCTTTCATTTTCATCTCACTACTCGTCGTTTTGAATATGTAGACCCACGCCCCAAAGATTTTGGATTTTGGTATTGATTCGGGGCCAAAGATTTTGCAATTGTAAATACACTGAAAAAACAGTGAACCCAGCAGGAAGAAAATTTTATTTAATTTTCGAAAACTTCGATTATTTTTAGAAAATGTGAACTAAAGAGTATTACAAAAGTAAGTAAATATTTTTTGGCAAATTCAAGAAAATTTCTTAAACATAATTTATTTTTTTTACATGTTAAATAAAATGTTGTAGTTCGAAGAAAAAATTGGAGTTCAAAATTTGCAAGAATTTCCTTAGTGGCATACGTTTAAAAAAATAATAATGAACTGTTTTGTGTGAAGTACGAATTTAATAAATCGTTATGCTTCATTTGTGTAAAATTTTTCTCGTTTTTGAGTTAACTTAACTAACGTTCGCAAAAAATTATTAGATTAATCTCAACCTTCTCCAAACATAATAATTCCATGAACTAAAATAAAGTTAAATTGGCTTTAGTGCAAAACAGAGTTCACTATTTTTTTTTTTTTTTTTTTTTTGAGTGTAAATGTAGATAATATTTCCAAACTTGTTTAACAATACAAGGTCGTGTTTTTCATCTTAGAATACTTTATGCAAAAAAAAAAAATAATAATTCGTTGCTCCAAAATTCTGGAAATTTTGAGACTAATAACCTTTGTTTACCATACCCCCAGAAAAAAAGACAACGAAATTTTTTACAGCCGATTTGACATTATTTTAGTTTATGAAAATTAGTTGGTTTTAGTTCAATTTTGCCAAATGTGAGAAAATTTTTCTTATTTTAATTATCTTTTGCTTACTTTAATGACGAGAACAAAAAAAGAATTTTTTTTTAAATGAAATATACAATTTTATTATATATGAAAATAGGTCATGACATTTTATTAAAAAAAACATATTTATTTATAATAATTTTAAAAATACTTATTTTTAATAAATTTTCTTCATTTAGACAAAAATTATTAACATGTTTGTATCATGTTGGGATCACTTATTATCTAATTGCATTTGTTTTTGTTTTTTGAAATTTCTAATGATTTATTTAGTTTTCAGTAACTTTTGTAACACAATGTTGAAGCAAATGTTTTATATTATACACGCAAAACATAATTCGTTTACCATTTGGTCTTAGCTGTAAGGAAGTTGACTCCTTTACAGCACGTGAAAACAATTCAATAAAGACTAGCTTAAAACAACCAAACAACCAAATGGTAAACGAATTATGTTTTGCTGGCTAATTGCATCTTCCTCACCGTGGGCTATTCAGTTTGTAAGGAAACTCATTATCCACTGGGCCATGTAGATTTTATTATCATCAACAAACAATTGTGGTAAATATGGTCATCAACAAACACAGTCAAGCAGTTCTATTGATAGACCAGATTGTTGGTGAGCACACACAAGTCACTTAAAAAAAAAACTTTATTTGAAGAAAACAAAGCAGTTTAGTACGAAATAAAACTTTTAGAAGCAAAAATAAAGTAAATTTTGCATATATTCCAAAACTATTCACACGATTTCGAAAGGGTGTTCGGCATTTCACCATGCGATGCCGAAGATCCTTTTGAAATATATAAATTTTTTATAAGACATCAAACCAGAAAATATCGTGACATGAAATACTTGATATAAACGAATAACTAAAATTTTAGAACAAAAAGTATTTTTTGGTTGTTGCAAAAAAAAAAAAGATTTGTGTAAAGAAAATAACAACACTGTTATACCGGGTTTTCAAAAGGGTTTGTTTCTTTGTGCGTTGTAAAAGACTTACTTAAAGCAAGTAAAAATGTTTAGAGACAACCGTTGAATCGTTTGTGATAAATTTGATTTTAATTGCTCTCATAAAGGATACATCATAAGAGAGTGGAAGTTTAGTTGTCCAAAATTTGTATTCCCGAGCAAAGTAATTTTTCATTAGATGTAGGATTACATGACTCAGTATTTCATAAATAGTTTGCTTTAAGCTTACACTCAAAACAATTTATTTTAGTTCATGGAATTGTTATGTTTGGAGAAATATTTTTTTGGTTGTGTACGTTAGTTAAATGAGCTACAAGAGTGGGCGGAAGGAAAATTGTATACAAAGGAAGCATAAATATTAACTAAATTTGTGTCTCCCACAAAATAGCTCCGAATTTCTTAAAATTTATAAAGGCGACCGGACATATCGCCCAACGGACATTTCACCCAAAGTGATTTTTGGGCGTTATGACCTCCAATGGGGCGGTCACATCGCCCAATTTTAGTTTGGGCTTTATGTCCTCCCTCATCGCGGTCATATGTCCCAAAAAATAGGCGGTCAAAACGCCTAATATTTTATGGGGAAAATAATGTCGGAATACAAATCAAAAACTGTCCTAAATGAAGTAGTTTTGATCCCCAATTTTGGTTAACTAAATACGTACGGTATTTAATTCAAAATGCCGTAACTAGAAAGACAGTGCAGATCTCGTGGTCTATAAGAAAATTAAGGAGAAAATGGTGCAAAACGCTCCACAAAGCCCCCAAGAACTCATAGCACTATTTGCCAAATCAGAACATATGAGTGAATACTAAATGTGCGAAAGTGTGCCGGAAAAGATTTTTGGCAAACCACTATTATGGAAGCCGATTTGGCATACAGTCTCTTTGTGTTCCATCCCAGTAACTGAAATAATGAATAATATGGATGATGGAGATGCTATTGTTTTATTGATGTCCCTTTTTCGGTCGTTCCATTTTATCTTATGGGTACAAGAAATTACTAATATTTACGAAGGTTACAAACGACATGTCAGTATAACTGTGTTAATTTTTTAAATCAAGTTAATAAAACGAAAGATGCAAGAACTTGAGGACAAACTGAATGTGATGAATTTAACAAAGGATTCGCGTGTGCGAATTCTCGTCGTCCTCAAATACTAGCAACTTTCAGTTTATTATCTTGTTCTAAACATTAAAATTGGAAAGAGATGAAATGATCGACGTGATGCTGATGGGTACTTGAAAAAAATCGCGCGCGCGATTTATTTCAAGTACCCATCAGCAGCACGTCGATCATCTCATCTGCCTCCAAATCGCGCGCGCGAATCCTTTTTTAAATTCATCACATTCAGTCCATCCTCACATTCTTGCAACTTTCGTTTTATTATCTTGTTCTAAACATTAAAATTGGAAAGAGATGAGATGATCGATGTGCTGCTGATGGGTACTTGAAATAAATCGCGCGCGCGATTTTTTTCACGTACCCATCAGCAGCAAATCGATCATCTCATCTTGTTCCAATTTTCAGTTTAAAATACATAATTTTCAATTCATCATTTGTCTGGTTTGTTCAAAAAAAATTATCAATTTCCGAATTTTCATGTTTCAATATATAAATTCAAATGTCTTGGAGCTTAAACCGATCTATTTCACGAGCGAAATAGGTCTTCGTTGTGCCACTTTAGCCGCTTTTCCATTTCAATCGTACGCTGAGAAGAAAAATAGTCAAAAATTATGTCCCAGTCAAAAACAATTAAAACAAACGATGAAGCCAAGATATGCTAGTTTAACATCTTCTTCCAACATACACAATAAAAGCAGGATTCGATATTTGTCAATAAGAGGCATATCTATCTATTAAATATTAAAAAAAAAAATTATGGATAGATGAAGTAATCATATATAGCTTTTGAATGATAAAAAAAATATATATTTTGTTATTTTAAACTATTGTTTATATTCAATTATATTCAAACGGTCATAACACCCACATTTTTTATGGGGCTTATGACCGCGATGAGGGAGGACATAAAGCCCAAACATCATTTTGGGCGAAATGTCCTTTGGGGGATATGTCCGGCCGCCTTTCTACACTCATGGATCCAAGTTGGATAGACAAGTGGGTTTCGGAAGATCTGGAACTTCGAATAGCGAAAAGATTACCTAATCACTATAGTGTTTTTCAGGCTGAAATATTAGTCACAAGAGAGGTGGTGAATTGGCTGAGAAGTAATGTTCCAATAAATATTGGCATTAATATATACTCAGACAGTCAACCTGCAATAAAATCCTTGGACTCTGTGTTCCTTAACTCGAAAACGGCCATCGACTGCCGCAAATCTCTCAACGAGATGGCTGAGCAGTACAATATTCACCTAATATAGATGCCTGGCCATAGAAACATACCGGGGAACTGCGAAGCAGATGAGTTAGCAAGGCTAGGAACTACCTTACATATTCCAGGGGAACTAGAATCTGTTGGTATGCCTCTGGCTACCTGCAAGCTCTTACTGCGTGAGAAGGGATGGGAGATGGGAGAATTGCAAGGGTTGTAACGACACCAAGCAATTATGGCCCCAATTAAACTTAAACC
Source organism: Haematobia irritans (assembly GCF_050003625.1). Classification (NCBI taxonomy): domain Eukaryota; kingdom Metazoa; phylum Arthropoda; class Insecta; order Diptera; family Muscidae; genus Haematobia; species Haematobia irritans. Next base: position 86,188,959 of record NC_134400.1, read on the forward strand.
GCACATTAGATATGCTAGTGTTCTTAAGACGTCAGATATCATATAGCTTTAGATTACTGGCGGACCTGGAAAACTTAACTTAAGCAGTCTGCTATTGTTTTTGGAACAATCAGGTTGGTTCATCACAATGGACTGAATAGTCTAAGTGAGCCTGAATCAAATCGCGCTGCCACTTTAACCTAACCGGCGATCCGGCAAAACTCTCATTCCCACAAAATCCTTGCAGGTCCGGTACCCCCGGTATTCGGTAATAGTGGTATATCCAGAGTGATATCTCTGTTTTGTGATATTTTGGTTTTACAATTGCCATGCCATTTCTAATTCGCTCATCCACCAAACTAGAGCCTATGATTAGCTAGATTTTATGTATACATTGGAATTATACCCACTGTACAGTAAAGTCTCCTCATCACTGGGAATTGAACTAACGAACAATCAAGCTATTTACATCCTAATTCTTGTTTTCCATATTTATTTCAACGTAATTCTAATTTCTCTTTTCTAATTTAAGATTTACAGAGATGACGAAAATGTCGAGCTGATCGACGACCCACAAAGGGCGAAAAGAAGCAACAGAGGCTAGTAAGTTGACATATTGAAATCTCTATTGCACGGAAGATGCCATTGATTTTGTTTGCAAATGAATTTTTATTTCTGACTTTCAGTATGAGAGGTCAAACTCAGTCACAGTACTTAAATTTTGGCAAGCCAGAGGAAGATGGCAAAGCTGAAGCAGAAGCTAATGAAAATGGTTCGCGATCAACAGTATGTAAGTAATCTTTAAGGACATCTCTTTGCACCAAAATACTGTTCCAAAATGACGAATGCATCTATTTCAGCTGGAACTCATGGCATGGGTCAGGCACAAAGTCAATTTTCTATGGGTGATTGCGGTGAATGTGGCCCTGGAACTGCAGTTGGAGGTGCTGGTTCAGTTTATGGTAAACACCTTATGTCACACTTATTTGATTAACTAATATGAATTGAAATGGTTTAGAATACCCAAGTGGTTCTCCCGATCCCCTAATTTTGGGTGGGGGCATTGGGGCAGGGTCTGGAGCAGGTGGTTATCAACCATCATCGATGTATCCAGGTGGACAGCCTTCATCAATAATTGGTAAACCAGGGGTTGGTCCATTTGGAACGCAAGGTATTTATACACAAGAATTGCTTCCATAAAATTATTTCAATGCTTTCCATTCTGCAGGTCAGCCCGGTGCACCAGATGGAACAGGACTGATTGGCGGACCTGGTATGAAAAATTATCGAATTTTAAAATCCACATATATTTTAATATATTCCATTATTTTTTATAGGATCACAATTTGGGCAGCCAGGATATGGACAACAAACAGGAGGCCAGCCTGGTGCTGGTCAACAAGGCTTTGGTATGGGACAACCAGGTGCTGGTCAACAAGGGGTTAGTGGCGGTCAACCTGGAGCAGGTGTTGGTCAACCTGGGGCTAGACAACCAATTTACGGAATCGGTCAACCAGGCGCAGGACAAATGGGTCCAGGTCAACCTGGGACTGGTCGACCTGGTTTTGGTATTGGACAGCCTGGAGCTAGAGTACCCGGTGCAGGTCAGTCAGGTATAAGCGGTGGAAAACCAGGAATGGGTCAACCTGGTGGGGGACAACAAGGGCTTGGAATCGGACAACCAGGATCAGGTCAACCAAGTGTCGGTGCAGGACAACTGGGATTCCGTCAACCGGGAGCTGGCCAAACTGGGTTCGGTGTGGGACAACAAGGTCCAGGTCAGTCGGGAGCTGGACGACCTGGAGTTGGTCTTGGTCAATCTGGTGCTGGTTTACCTGGCACTGGTCAATCCGGAATAAGTGGTACACTACCTTCTGGGACTGCTCAAGCAGGATTCCCGGATGCTGGTCGTCCTGGAGCTGGTCAACCTAGTTTTGCTGGCGTTCAACCAGGATTAGGTCAACAAGGTGCCGGCCCTTCTGGCACCATACCACAAGGACAAGGTGCAGCTAGGCCTGGATATGGTCAACCTGGTGCTGGACAACTAGGGGGTGGTCAGCCTACTTATGGCACTGGTCAACAAGGTGTCGGACGTCCCGGGTTTGCTCCAGGATCTGGACAACAACCTAGTTATAGACAACCAACACAACAAGGTAATTAGTAAATTCCATATAACATAAATGGTGAAATTAATATTAAATTTCCAAAGGTCCTGGAATTGGCCAACCAATTGCTGGTCAACAAGGTATTGGATCTAGTGCACAACACGGAGTAGGCAGTCACCCATCATATGGCATGGGAACCGGTCCAGGTAGAATTGAAACACATTGACAATTTCTAATTATATAATTACATTTATATTTGGTTGTACATCCAAGGCATGGGCCAACAAGCACCTGGTAGTGATATGTCCCAGCAAGGATATGGACCACAAAAGATTATTCAACAACATCCAGGTGCTGGTGGTGTTGGAGGTCAAACTGGCTTTGGTACTCAACAGGGAGCTGGAGGACAAATTGGAATCGGCACGCAGCCGGCATATGGCTCTGGTGGACAGCAGCGTCCCGGATCTGCTATCCACCCAGGAATCGGTGGCCAACAGGGACCTGGGGCGGCTTTCCAACCTGTAGGAAGTCAACAAAGGCCTGGAGTCTCACAGCAACCAGGTGCTGGAAGTCAACAAGGTCCAGGAACTGGTGGTCAGCGAGGACCAGGAGCCGCCTTTCAACCTGGTGCAGGAGGTCAACAAGTTCCTGGAGCTGGATATCAACCTGGCAGCCAACAAGGAGCAGGATACCAACCCAGTGGAGCAGGTCAACAAGTCCCCAGTGCAGGATTCCAACCTGGTGTTGGTGGTCAACAAGGTCCTACAAATGGATTCCAACCCAGCACAGGATACCAACCTGGCGGACAACAAGGCGCTGGTGGAGGATTCCAACCTGGCACTGGATATCAACCAGTTCAACAAGGACCCAGTTCTGGATTCCAACCTAGTATGGGAGGTCAGCAAAGCCCAATAGGCCAACAAGGAACAGGAGGTAGTTATCAACCAGGTGTGGGTGGTCAACAAGGACCCAGTTCTGGATTCCAACCTGGCATAGGAGGTCAACAAGGTCCAACAGGAAGTGGTTATCAACCAGGTGTGAGTGGCCAACAAGGGCCCACTTCTGGACCTGGTATGGGAGGTCAGCAAAGTCCAACAGGACAACAAGGAATAGGAGGTGGTTATCAACCAGGTGTCGGTGGTCGGCAAGTTCCTGGTTCTGGTTTCCAACCTGGCGTAAGTGGACAACAGGGACCAGCAGGTTATCAACCCGGCATGGGTGGTCAACATGGTCCTGGAGCTGGTTACCCAACCGGAAGTACCGGTCCTGCAGGCAGTGGTTTCCAACCTGGTGCAGGAACCGTAGGAGGTTATCAACCCACTTTGGGCGGCCAGCAAGGGCCCGGAGCAGTGGGTGGCCAACAAGGAACTGGTTTCCATTCTGGAGGAGCTGGAGCAGGTTTCCAAACTGGAGCAGGTGCTCAGCAAGCTGTTGGCGGTGGTTTCCAAACCAATATGGGAGGTCAAATTGGTACAAATACTGGACCTGGAACTGGTTTTCAACAAGGACCCGGATCTGGTTATCAACCTGGTATCGATGGCCAACAAGGACAGGGAGCTGGATACCAACCTGGTGTCGGCGGTCAACAGGGACCAGGATCTGCTTATCAACATGGAATGGGTGGCCAACAAGGACAAGGAGTTGGCATCCAAACGGGCGGCCAACAAAGGCCTGTATCCGGTTTCCAACCAGGCATGGGTAGCCCACAAAGACCAACAGTTGGATACCAACCAAGCACAGCTAGTCAACAAGAACCTGCATCTGGATATCAACCCGGAGTAGGTGGTCAACAAACTTCCGGTACTGGTTATCAACCTGGAATGGGTGGCCAACAAGGAGCTGGATATCAACCTGGTGCCGGCGGTCAACAAGGACCCGGATCTGCTTATCAACCCGGTATGGGTGGCCAACAAGGACAACCAGGTGTCAGCGGTCAACAAGGACCCGGATCTACTTATCAACCCGGTATCGGTGGCCAACAAGGACAAGGAACTGGATACCAACCTGGTGTCGGCGGTCAACAAGGGCCAGGATCTGCTTATCAACCTGGTATGAGTGACCAACAAGGACAAGGAGCTGGATACCAACCAGGTGTCAGCGGTCAACAAGTACCCGGATCTGCTTATCAACCCGGTATGGGTGGCCAACAAGGACAAGGTGCTGGATACCAACCAGGTGTCGGCGGTCAACAAGGACCCGGATCTGCTTATCAACCTAGTATGAGTGGCCAACAAGGACAAGGAGCTGGATACCAACCTGGCGTCAGCGGTCAACAAGGACCCGGATCTGCTTATCAACCTGGCGTGGGTAGTCAACAAGGACCAGGAGCTGGTTATCAACCTGGCGATGGCAGTCAACAAGGACCTGCGACTGGTTATCAACCAAGCGTTGGTGGTCAACAAAGACCTATTAGCGGTTATCAACCTGGAATGGGAGGTCAAACAGGTACAGCTTATCAACCGGGATCGGGTGGACAACTGGGAACTGGAGCAGGATTCCAAACGGGATCTGGTGGTCAACAAAGCGCTGGAACTGGATACGAAACAGGGTTGGGTGGCCAGACAGTAAGCAGTGGAGGGCAACAAGGGGCTGGAACAGGTTTCCAACCAGGTGCCGGAGGTCAACAAGGACCCGGATCTGCTTATCAACCTGGTATGAGTGGGCAACAAGGACCAGGAGCTGGATACCAACCAGGCGTCAGCGGTCAACAAGGATCCGGAGCTGCTTATCAACCTGGCGTGGGTGGCCAACAAGGTCTAGCAACTGGTTATCAACCAGGAGTTGGTGAACAACAAGGTCCTGGAGCTGGTTTCCAACCTGCAACAAGCACGGGATACCAACCGGGTATGCAAGGACCAGACAGTGGAATGGGCTACCAACCTGGTTCAGGTGATATCGGATCTAGTCAAGGTGGAATCGGAGGAAGCCAAATGTACGGACCATCATATGGCCAAGGTCCTCAACAAATTCTTCAACCCGGAGGAGCATATGCTCCTGGAAGTGACTTATCGGGTACTACTGGTATTATGGGTAAGTAGATGTTGCGACTCCACTGTTTTCGTTCGATTTTTATTTTGCCGTTGTCTTTAAGCTTCTGGCGCAGGTGGTACTGATGACGCCTTCTCTCAGGCTGAATCCTCAATTAGCAACGGACAAGCTGCTGCAAGTGCTTTGGGCAAGAAGAATGGTGGTACGGCCAAAACTCAAGTTCAAGGAACCTATAGCTCATCTGGCTCGTTTAGTGCTAGTGCCATGACATCCGACAACGACCGTTCTGCAAGTTCTCAAGTAACTGGTGGAGCTGAAGGCGCTATGAGCCAGTCCCAAGGCCAAGGTGGTGCAGCCCAATCACAAGCTCAAGTTCAGGTCAATGAAAAGACTGGCGGTACAAAGGCTTCTTCACAGAGTGGTGGCTTAATTCACCAAAGCCAAAGCGAGGTAATACAGCAGGATACATTCCCCATAGTGTCGATGTCACCGTTCAATGTTTTCTCCTAGGTTCAAGCGAATGACAAGGGAGGCCTGGCTGATGCCCAGTCAAGTGGTCCTGGACAAACATCTTCTCAAGCGCAAATAGGCTTCCGACCTGGTCAAGATGGTGAAGTTGTCCAATCAAATGGTGGCGGCCAGGCGTCTGCCCAATCGGGTGCTCATTCCGGCCAAAGTCAGTCCCAAATTCAAGGAACCTCCAAGTAAGACAGTCTCATAAGCACTCTTTTGTCATTGATTGCCAACTTTCGTTGGATTTCAGGTTTGGCGTTTCATATCACGGAGCTGCTCAATCCGCATCTGGTACTAAAGAACAAGTGGCCAGCTATCGCGAGCAAAACCGCGAACTATTCAACTCAATTAGCCATTTTGGAGGCAATGAAGCGTAATATTGATTACTTACACCGAACCCAAGAAAATCAAACATAACTCGAGACATTTATTTACAGAGTAACTGATCGCGTCGATACCATGTACAATCCACAAACTGCCCTCACATCCGAATCCGATAGTATTCCCGACTTACAGTTAAAAGCATCAAAGACACCCAAAGAGGAGGAAGCTTCCAACACCAATAAACTAGATGACGACGATTCCAATTTGCCAGAGGAGGACGAAGACGAAGAAGCCTACGATGAATATGAGGACGAGGAGGATTACGACGGCGAAAATCCCATTAATATGGATGCCAAGCCCAAGCACACATCAATGGAAAAAAATCAAGTGAAAAAACCCGAACTTCCCCCACCATATGCTCTCCACACACAAACCCTACCCACACAAACACAACAGGCCGCAGTATCTAATCCATCTAGGCGCTACAACGTTGCTCAAACCCAAAATGGAAGGACACAAACATATTCCTCACGCCCCACAACCGAAACTGTTCCAAGTGGCTTCCGTGGCTCAGTAAATGTAGAAAAGAAATTCCACACCAAGGCCTTGGAGACTCACAAGATCGATAATCAAGTCAATGATACTTCCGAAGAAAAGAGTACCAAATCGAAAGCACCCATTAAACCAGACAGTTTTGTGACAGTTACCAAATCGGTTACAGGTAGCATGGACAATTCCAAGAGTCCCCCAGAGGACAATAAGAATTTCCAATCGACCTACTATACAAAATCCTCCACCTGCGGTTACTTCACCTTCTCCTGTAATATAGTCTATGGCGTAAATGGACGTAGCAAGATCTGTCGTCCCAAAGCACCTGCCAATGGAAAATGCTAGAGTATATAGTTTATAGTTTTTAAAGTCTCACAACATCCACCATTCTATATCTATGCTATAAATTAACTACTATCTGTGTTTAAACCCCCTGGTTTCTATATTTAGAAGCGGGCGCTTTCGTTCGACTGAAGTGCCTAAACTGGTTAGTGTTGGTTACAATTACAGCTGTTTTGATCATTTCAGTTGAATTATAGAGCATACTCGACATAGAGACCAAGGGTGTATGTAACGTCACTGAAAGTAATTCCAAAGTTTACCTAAAACAACCCCCATCCACTAACCTTATACCAATCCCCTCACAACTCTCCCTCCCACCAACACCATATCTATAAGTCTCTATACACGCAGAGTAGGAATATGGTCACCCACGATATGTTTCAAGAGCAAAATGTTATTTTTGGATAGTGAAAAAAAATTTTTGTCGCAAAAATTTTGATTTCTCGGCAAACACATATTAGACAGATAATTTTCGAGAAAATAACATGATTTCTATAAACATGTTCCATGTTCACCTTTCTAAAATAACATTTTGCTCGTGAAACAGGTTTGGTGTGATCATATTCCTTCTCTGGGTGTAATTATGAAACAACAAATTAATATTTAAGTCGATGTTTCGTTTTAACTTTTTTTTTAACAACAAAACAAATTTACCACTGCCCAGATTGTTGATTGTCTAATGAATATTTCATGTATCGAATAATCTGATTAATCTTTAGTTTAGAGGAAAAATCCATTATATTTACTATGACTAGAAATTAACACCAAAATGTGCCATATCTTTTGTGCAATAAACTGAATTGATATATTTTGAGATTCGTTCGAGTTACATTTTTAATTTATTTACCTTTTTGCTCAGTAGCAATGAATTTTTTCACAAAGTGGAAGTCATCTTTTTAAGCATACGCCGAATTGCTTTCGCATTAGTTTTTCAGATGTAATGATATTTCATTAAAAAAGTAAGTAAAAAGTTGTATTAAGAAAATATATTTCTTAGATTGTTTCGACCCCTACATTGCGACGTTTTAAATAATACCACACCGAAAGAATTTTCTTCCTAAAAAGAACGAAAAATTTCGTCATTTGTCATTGTTTTACAACCAAAGAAACTTTTCATTAAAAGTACGAAATATTTCGTTCTTTTTTGCGAAGAAAAGTTCTTACAAACTTTTCGTAATTTGTAAGAAACAACTTCGTGCTTTTTATAAAAAAGTTTCATACTTTTTATGAAACAATTTCGTTCTTTTCTCATGAAATTGTTTCGTACATTTTACGAACTTTTTCATATTTTTATGAAATTATTACGTACTTTTAATGAAAAAATTTCGTACTTTTTATTAAAAAAAGTCTCGTACTTTTTGTGAAAATTGTTCGAACTTTTAGAAAAAAAATATAGTACAATGTGAATTTGGTTGTTTTTCACAAAAAGTACGAAATTGTTTCATTAAAAGAACGTAATAATTTCATAAAAAGTATGAAAAAAGTTCGTTCGATTTAACGAAAATGCTTTTATTTTAACCCTTCGTTGCATGACATTGCATATATGCAATGTTAGTTTCTTGCCTGTCTAGCTCCTATTCTTTTACATATTTTACCATAATTTTTTTTGTTATTCACATTTTGGAAGCCCTAGATTATATTTGATAAGGATTTTGTCCAATATCGTAACAATTTCATTTAAATAAAGCGAAATTAAAATAAGCATTTTGAGTACCTCGAAAAATTTAACTTATTTGTTTTAATATTATGAAACTTTCTTAAAATTTTTTTAAATGTAAATATAAAATGAAAAGTTTACTCTATTCTAAACGCTATGTATATAGTTTTATAATACAAATTATATTTGCAAATGCTCTACAATGAATGATATCATATCTGCAATTTCATGCGTTTGAGCCAATATGAACTGTCATTGCATATATGCCATATAATTGAATATGTGCAATGTCATGCATTCAATCAATTTTTTGTTACTACTAGGACACTTAACGACGAATACGAATATAAAGACGAGTATTTTGATGATGGTGGAGATCTAAACACCGAGTTTGATATAAATCGAGGTCGTAGAAGAAGATTCGAGTTGATCCTTGCCCTACATCGTTGGAGAATCGTATAACATACAAGCTGCTGGGTTGTAATTGTTACACGTATATCATCGTGATAGATAGGTTAAATGGGTTCAACATTTTTTTGCGGTGGTCTATCCCCTGTCAATATGTTGGTGACAATTCTAGGTTTTAAAAGCTTCCTCATGATGGAAGACCGTTCGAACTCGGAACTATAGAGCTTAATATTGAATCGAACTACACTCAGTGATAAACAGAAGGTCAATATTGTGGTATCATAATTTACTGAAAAGTCGCCATTATACCTACCCTAAGTAAAAACGAGGGTCCAGATTTCCGTGTATCATATAAGCTGGTATATACCAAAACCAGTTTTCAGCATGTGGTACGCTCCAACTTCTTTGTTCCATCATCCGATTCATAAGCGTAGAATTTGCCATAAACAGAGTTCCAAAGTCTCTTTTTCGACATACACAAGCATCCGCTGCTCTTACTCGGCACAGATGTGGCTCCAACTCTAGGTATCAGGTAATGATTGCTATGACGTTTCTGTTCCTCTTTTCTTTAAGCATGGTAGTTCTCCCGTCCTTTTGTTGTTACACGCAAAAAAATAATTCTTTCCTCCCAAACGAAATTTTAGACAAACAAAGTTCGTTTATTATTTGCTTTTCGCTGTAAGGAAGTGTATTTAGAAGAAAAGTATATACTTTTTGTGATAAACATTTATTCTTTTCCAGGATTTAACAACAATTTCATAAAGACTAACTAAACATTTTTTTCTTGCTAATTGCATTTTCCCTCACATCTTTCTCACATCCACGAGTTTTTTTTTAGTTTTTAACACATTTTCTTGTAATACCAACAATGTAGACGAAATTATACGAATTTATAAATTTTTAAAATTTTTTTACCTTTCGCCTGGACAGAGAATCGAACCGCGGACCATGCACTTTGTAAGCCAACACACTAACCACTGAGCTATGTACCTGTTATGGTCATTAATAGATAATTATCCATATAAGTTATTTTTATATTGCATAGCTTGCGGCGCCCACGATCCGAATAAACAAAGTTTATTTAACAGAAACAAACATTTAGTTTGGCACCGTGGTGCAGTGGTTGCTACGTCTGACTCTCATGCCAAGGGTCGTGGGTTCGATCCCTGCTTCGACCAAAGTTTTTTTTTTTTTTAATACATTCTACATATGTTCGGAAGATTCCGAAAAAATGTTCAACATTACATTGTACTATATTAAATTTTGAACTGTAAAATGTGTTTTATTAAAGACCAAAAGTCAGAAAAAAACAGTGTTTGATATAAACGAAATGGACTCTGTTGTTGTTTCAAAAATAACTTTTTTTATTGAAAAAATAAAAATTTTCTAACAAACGAATTTTTTTGGTGATAAAAGTTTAAAATTTTCGAAGCAATTCAAAAAACTCTAACAAAAGAAAAACGTTTTCGGTACACGTTTTCCAAACGTTTTTTTTCTTTGCGTGTAGGGTCACTCCCTATGTTAGAAGTTTCGTTGCCCCTCCTACCATTGCACTGTTCTACGTGGAACATATTGCACCCCGAGAAGGAATATGATCACCTCAAACATGTTTCAGAAGTAAAATGTTAGTTTTTGATGGGGAACATGTAACATGTTTGACGCAACCATGCTATCTGATTTTGGCAAACATTTTATGTTTGGCGAGAAAACAATTTTTTTAGTAAAAATGTTCCATTTTCCCCATCCATCAATACAATTTTTCACTTAAAACATTTTTTATCTCATCACTTTTCTCCTCTACCTGTGATATATAGAGATAACAACGTGGACTAAAGAAATTGATTATCTGCATGAAATTGCATATATGCAATGTTACGTAACTTTTGCTTCAGTGATCAGAATCGAACGAAAATTGGTTTACGGTATCATAACTCCATATACAACAATTCTAACATACTAAATAATTTTTATCCTTGCTCAAATTAAATCATGCAAGGAAGGGTTAAGTAAATAAGCAACAAAAAACAGCAATTTTCTATTTATTTGGTCAATGCATAGTACTATTCCCATATTTGTATATCTTTGTATATGACTTCTCACCAATCATTAGCATATCTTGAGCTTTTCATATATATAGTGGTTTAGAATTGAAATTTGAAAAATTAATTTTTTTCGGCTATAAAATAGCAATGACAAAAATGATATTTGAACAATAATTCAAATTACATTCGGCTGTGTATGCCGAATCTAAGTTGTGATTATTAACTGTTAGTTACTAATCTGATTTGAAGTAGGTCGTATTGACTGATATTCTGATTTTTTTTTTTAATAGAGACATTTGGTTACTACAACTAGTTATCATGCACCACAAATGAAAATCCATTCCAATTATCACCAATTGGTAAAAATGACGAAAAATGCTTGGAAAAAGTGAATGGAAATTGACCCAACTATTATTGACTTCTAAATGAGGAATTTTCATTATAACAATCAATTTCCAACCAACCTATTCTCTGTGTGTATGCCTGGCCCATCTTCAAACCGGGGACTGGAAACAAATTAGGCAATTCGTCTAAGAAGTTAGAGCGCACAAATATTGACATGGGTGTATAAAGGCCCCCGTAAGACAGTGAATCTTGGATCCTCTTTTCAATCTAACCTAACCTAGATATATCAAGTTCATCAGTTTTTAAGGATTATTTAAAGTAATTTTTTTACGTGCCTCTGTAGTTTGATTTTGCGAAATGCTTATGAATATCTGGTAAAAAACTAAGATTTTCAATAATATATTCATATTGAACGTGCGTCATGGTGTATAATTAAAAATGAAACAAGAAGACTCTAATAGAATAACAACCACATTATTCGCTTTCATTTTGGAATTTTCAATTATCAGGTAATATTCAGTGACGCTAACCTTTTGTGAAAAAAAAGAATGTCTATGGTTTTCTATATTTGTAGGGACTGAAATTGTAAAAGGAGGAGAAAATCGTTATTAAAACTGGAAGGTATTTAGAAGTAGCAAAAATTACATTTTACAGTTGAGAGAAGCTAAAATAACATGGAAATTGGAAATAGTGTATCAATAAATAAACAAATATTTCGAGGCTAGTCGATTTTGTTGATTTGTAATAAATATATTTAATATATTAATAAAACATGTCTTTTATTGAAGAAATACGCTTATATATACTTCCAAAATGTCCTCCCAAAGATGTTCTTTATTTTAACTACACACACCCAGAAAAAAGTGCCTTCGAAACTAAAGGAAAAAGTGTTTATCAATTTAGTTTAGCCATTTTATTTCCATTAGGTCAAATTTTTGTGTGAAATAATAAAATTTACTTGTAAAAAAAATCCTAAACTCAAAGCAGTTAGGAATAGTTCATTAACTAGAATAAGGCATGGAATTTTACTAATACTGTTTTCTTCGCTGCACCCTAAAAAAAATCGCTTCTGTAACATATACTCCCAAACATATTTTGCTTCAAGCATATAAATTTTTGGGTATTGCCCAAACATTTATATGTTTGATTTCTTCCAATATATAATATGTTTGAAAGCATATTGGTCTAAACAATATAATATGTTTGGGTAGTCTAAGTTCCAAACATTTAGTATTTTTCCATCCAAATTCAATAATGTTGTCTTCCAAAAAACTATATGTTATTATGTGAACAGATAATATGTTTGGAGGCATTTTGGACCCAAAAATATTATATGCTGAGAAGAATTTTCTCCCAAAGAATATTGTGCTCAAAATTTTTTTTCTGCCTAATTGTATATTGCCTCACATTTTTTTTCACTTCCATGAGTTTTTTTTAGTTCTTAGCACCTTTTTCTGTAATACAAACATTGTAGAAGAAATTATTAAATTTTATAATTTTTTTTTCAATTTTACCTTTTGCCGGACGGGGATTCGAACAGCGGACCACACAGTTTGTAAGCCAGCACACTAACCACTGGGCTACGTAGCTGTTATGGTCATCAAGCGATAATTATCGTTATAAGTTATATTTATATAGCATAGCTTGCGGCGCCCACGGGCCGATGCAAACATAACATTGTTAAACATACATTTGTTGGCAGCGTGGAGCAGTGGTTGGTCCTCCGCCTTGCGTGACAGGGGTCCTGGGTTCGATCCCTGCTTCGACCAACACCATTTTTATACCCTTCACAACTACTGTGGTACAGGGTATAATAAGTTTGTGCATTTGTATGTAACGCCAAGAAGGAAAAGACCCATCGTTTAGTATACCGATCGTCATAGAATTAAATTCTGAGTCGATTTAGCGATGTCCGCCTGTCTGTCTGTCTGTCTGTCTGTCTGTCTGTCTGTTGATGTATTTTTGTGTGCAAAGTACAGCTCGCAGTTTTAGTCCGATTGTCCTAAAATTTGGTATAGGGTCCTGTTTCGGCTCAAAGACGATCCCTATTGATTTTGGAAAAAATCGGTTCAGATTTAGATATAGCTGCCATATATATTTTTCACCGATCTGGTCATAATTGGCGTGTATATCAACCGATCTTCCTCAAATTCCGTACATCCGAATATTTTATGAGTCTCAAAAAACTTGCAAAATATCATCCAAATCGGTTCAGATTTAGATATAGCTCCCATATATAGCTTTCGCCCGATTTACACTCCTTTGCCCACAGAGGCCAATTTTTTGCTCCGATTTAGTTGAAATTTTGCACAGGGAGTAGAATTAGCATTATAGTTATGCGTGTCATATTTGGTGGAAATCGATTCAGATTTAGATATAGCTCCCATATATAGCTTTCGCCCGATTTACACTCAAATGACCACAGAGGCCAATTTTTTGCTCCGATTTAGTTGACATTTTGCACAGGGAGTAGAATTAGCATTGTAGCTATGTGTGCCAAATTTGGTTGAAATCGGTTCAGATTTAGATATAGCTCCCATATATAGCTTTCGCCCGATTTACACTCAAATGACCACAGTGGCCAATCTTTTACTCCGATTTAATTGAAATTTTGCACAGAGAGTAGAATTAGCATTGTAGCTATGCGTGCCAAATTTGGTTGAAATCGGTTCAGATTTAGATATAGCTTCCATATATAGTTTTCGCCAGATATTGACTTATATGGCCCCAGAAGCCAGAGTTTTGGACCAATTTGGTTGAAATTTTGCACTAGGAGTACAATTAGTAATATAGTCATATGTACCAAATTTGATTGAAATCGGTTCAGATTTCGATATAGCTCCCATACATATGTTTTTCTGATTTCGACAAAAATGGTCAAAATACCAACATTTTCCTTCTAAAATCGCCACTGCTTAGTCGAAAAGTTGTAAAAATGACTCTAATTTTCCTAAACTTCTAATACATATATATCGAGCGATAAACCATAAATAAACTTTTTCGAAGTTTCCTTAAAATTGCTTCAGATTTAAATGTTTCCCATATTTTTTTACTAACATTTTGTTCCACCCTAGTCCATTAGCCGACTTAAATTTTGAGTCTATAGATTTTGTAGAAGTCTATCAAATTCTGTCCAGATCGAGTGATATTTAAATGTATGTATTTGGGACAAACCTTTATATATAGCCCCCAACACATTTAACGGATGTGATATGGTATCGAAAATTTAGATCTACAAAGTGGTGCAGGGTATAATATAGTCGGCCCCGTCCGACTTTAGACTTTCCTCACTTGTTTTAAATTAAAGAAGCGGTCACTTTTTTCTGGGTGCAGGAAGTTGTTTTAATTCAATTTTTTCATATTTTAATAGTAGTACATCCATAGTAAAATTGTTACCATACGGGCTCAAATCGATATCGGACGTTATTGATAGTTAGCCAACCCCGTATGGTACAATATCAATACCGAATGGTGCAGGCGGTACGCAAAGCATGAAAGTACCATTCGGTATTATGAAAGTACCAATATGGTATTGAAAATAATACCTAAGCGGTACTATTAATTATACGATAAAGGTATTGATGTATGTTATAAACAGTGCGGTATTACCAAGTAATACCTAAATGGTATTGGTTTAATAATATTTAGTTTAATAAAACACACGTAAAATGTGTTTGTTACGTACTTCTTTTAATTTATAACATACGTACAAAAACCTAATCATTTCTCCATGCAAAGTTTTTCTCCCAATTTAGCTCCATATCGCAATTCAGGCACTGCATCCCTAAAGTAATTTCTCCATGCAAAGTTTTTCTCCCAATTCAGCTCCATGTCGCAATTCAGGCACTGCATCCCTCAAGTCGTCTGTTGTTGTATTTGGAAGGTATTTGTATGTCAGTTGCGCATCTAATTAAAAGATGATCAAATTAGAAAACATAAATAATGCTAAAAACAAGTGAGGAAAGTCTAAAGTCGGGCGGGGCCGACTATATTATACCCTGCACCACTTTGTAGATCTAAATTTTCGATACCATATCACATCCGTTAAATGTGTTGGGGGCTATATATAAAGGTTTGTCCCAAATACATACATTTAAATATCACTCGATCTGGACAGAATTTGATAGACTTCTACAAAATCTATAGACTCAAAATTTAAGTCGGCTAATGGACTAGGGTGGAACACAATGTTAGTAAAACAATATGGGAAACATTAAAATCTGAAGCAATTTTAAGGAAACTTCGAAAAAGTTTATTTATGGTTTATCGCTCGATATATATGTATTAGAAATTTAGGAAAATTAGGGTCATTTTTACAACTTTTCGACTAAGCAGTGGCGATTTTAGAAGGAAAATGTTGGTATTTTGACCTTTTTTGTCGAAATCATAAAAACATATATATGGGAGCTATATCGAAATCTGAACCGATTTCAATCAAATTTGGCACATATGACTATATTACTAATTGTACTCCTAGTGCAAAATTTCAACCAAATTGGGCCAAAACTCTGGCTTCTGGGGCCATATAAGTCAATATCGGGCGAAAACTATATATGGAAGCTATATCTAAATCTGAACCGATTTCAACCAAATTTGGCACGCATAGCTACAATGCTAATTCTACTCTCTGTGCAAAATTAAATCGGAGTAACAGATTGGTCACTGTGGTCATATGAGTGTAAATCGGGCGAAAGCTATATATGGAAGATATATCTAAATCTGAACCGATTTCAACCAAATTTGGCACGCATAGCTACAATGCTAATTCTACTCCCTGTGCAAAATGTCAACTAAATCGGAGCAAAAAATTGGCCTCTGTGGTCATTTGAGTGTAAATCGGGCGAAAGCTATATATGGGAGCTATATCTCAATCTGAACCGATTTCAACCAAATTTGGCACGCATAGCTACAATGCTAATTCTACTCCCTGTGCAAAATGTCAACTAAATCGGAGCAAAAAATTGGCCTCTGTGGTCATTTGAGTGTAAATCGGGCGAAAGCTATATATGGGAGCTATATCTAAATCTGAACCGATTTCAACCAAATTTGGCACACATAGCTGCAATGCTAATTCTACTCCCTGTGCAAAATGTCAACTAAATCGGAGCAAAAAATTGGCCTCTGTGGTCATTTGAGTGTAAATCGGGCGAAAGCTATATATGGGAGCTATATCTAAATCTGAACCGATTTCCACCAAATATGACACGCATAACTATAATGCTTATTCTACTCCCTGTGCAAAATTTCAACTAAATCGGAGCAAAAAATTGGCCTCTGTGGGCAAAGGAGTGTAAATCGGGCGAAAGCTATATATGGGAGCTATATCTAAATCTGAACCGATTTGGATGATATTTTGCAAGTTTTTCGAGACTCATAAAATATTCGGATGTACGGAATTTGAGGAAGATCGGTTGATATACACGCCAATTATGACCAGATCGGTGAAAAATATATATGGCAGCTATATCTAAATCTGAACCGATTTTTTCCAAAATCAATAGGGATCGTCTTTGAGCCGAAACAGGACCCTATACCAAATTTTAGGACAATCGGACTAAAACTGCGAGCTGTACTTTGCACACAAAAATACATCAACAGACAGACAGACAGACAGACAGACGGACATCGCTAAATCGACTCAGAATTTAATTCTATGACGATCGGTATACTAAACGATGGGTCTCAGACTTTTCCTTCTTGGCGTTACATACAAATGCACAAACTTGTACCCTGTACCACAGTAGTGGTGAAGGGTATAAATATTATACTTACCTATACTTCGCTATATTCACTGAATTCATTTAATTTTCGTCATCTTATCCCAAACTAACAGGTTGGCTGATAAGTCCCCGGTCTGACACATAGATGGCGTCGCTAGTATTAAATGCATATTATTTTTATATAGTACCAACCTTCAAATGATTCGTGTCAAAATTTGACGTCTGAAAGTCAATTAGTTTGTGAGATAGGGCGCCTTTGTGAAGCAACTTTTGTTATTGTGAAAAAATGGAAAAAAAGGAATTTCGTGTTTTGATAAAATACTGTTTTCTGAAGGGGAAAAAATACGGTGGAAGCAAAAACTTGGCTTGATAATGAGTTTCCGGACTCTGCCACAGGGAAATCAACAATAATTGATTGGTATGCAAAATTCAAGCGTGGTGAAATGAGCAAGGAGGACGGTGAACGCAGTGGACTGAAAGAGGTGGTTACCGACGAAAACATAAAAAAATCCACAAAATGATTTTGAATGACCGTAAAATGAAGTTGACCGAGATAGCAGAGGCCTTAAAGGTATCAAAGGAACGTGTTGGTCATATCATTCAGTGGATATGCGGAAGCTCTGTGCAAAATGGGTGCCGCGCGAGCTCACATTTGACCAAAAGCAACAACGTGTTGATGATTCTAAGCGGTGTTTGCAGCTGTTAACTCGTAATACACCCGCGTTTTTCCGTCGATATGTGACAATGACTCCATCACTACACTCCTGAGTCCAATCGACAGTCGGCTGAGTGGACAGCGACCGGTGAACCGTCTCCGAAGCGTGGAGAGACTCAAAAGTCCGCTGGCAAAGTAATGACGTCTGTTTTTTGGGATGCGCATGGAATAATTTTTATCGATTATCTTGAGAAGGGAAAAACCATCAACACTGACTATTATATGGCGTTATTGGAGCGTTTGAAGGTCGAAATCGCGGCAAAACGGCCCCATATGGAGAAGAAAAAAAGTGTTGTTCCACCAAGACAACGCACCGTACCACAAGTCATTGAGAACGATGGCAAAAATTCATGAATTGGGCTTCGAATTGCATCCCCACCCACCGTATTCTCCAGATCTGGCCCCCAGCGAATTTTTCTTGTTCTCAGACCTCAAAAGGATGCTCGCAGGGAAAAAATTTGGCTGCAATGAAGAGGTGATCGCCGAGACTGAGGCCTATTTTGAGGCAAAACCGAAGGAGCACTACCTAAATGGTATCAAAAAATTGGAAGGTCGTTATAATCGTTGTATCGCTCTTGAAGGGAACTATGTTGAATAATAAAAACGAATTTTGACAAAAAACCGTGTTTTTCTTTGTTAGACCGGGGACTTATCAGCCAACCTGTTATTGTTATTTACAAGCCGCATGAAAAAAAACTAACCTACCAAGGCGACCAATTACAATTGGTCGCAATGTCTACATATCATATGTTACGGCGTTGTGATAGTTAATACCACAATAATTCCGGATGTAAATGATTTGATACAAAGTGGTACCAAAATTAAAAGGTAACGTGAATCAATTTATTAATACCAAACGGTAATGGCCACATACCGCCTTTTTTTCTACCAGTGTAGTAGTAGGGTATCTCTTTATTTTTATGATTACATTTTATTTTGTAATAAATCAAGAAATTGTGTGATTTCATTCAAATTCAAAAAATAGAGTAAGTTAACTTACACCCTCAAAAAAAATCGCTTCTTTAACATATGTTCCAAACATATTTTGCAGGAAGCACATATATTATTGCATACTGCCGAAACATTAATATGTTTGTTTTATGTGAACATATTATATGTTTGGAAGCATTTTGAGCCAAAAATATTATATGCTTGGAAGACTTTTTCCCAAACACGATTGTGCTCATTCCCTAACATACTCGTAATTTTCACTTCCACGAAATTTTTTAGTTATTGGCACCTTTCTCTGTAATACAAATAATGTTGAAGAAATTATTCACTTTTATAAATTTTTTAAATTTTACCTTTCGCCTGCACGGAGAATCGAACCGAGGACCATACAGTTTGTAAGCCAACACACTATCCACTGGGCTACGTAGCTGTTATAGTCACCAGTAGATAATTATCGTTTTAAGTTACATTTATATAGCATAGTTTGCAGCGCCCACGAGCCTATGCAAACATAACATTATTTAACAGAAACATACATTTGTTTGCCACGTGGAGCAGTGGTTAGCATGTCTGCCTTGCATGCAAAGGGTCGTGGGTTCAATCCCTGCTCCGACCGAACATTTTTTTTTTTTTTTTTTTAATTTAACATTTATATTTATAGTATATTATTTTTTTTTTTTTTAATGAAACTTCGAAATGTGCGTTATTAAAGATTTATAGTCTGTAACAGTGCTTGATATAAACGAAATTGACTGATTTTTGGATAAAATATTATTTTTTTTGCAAAAATAACAATCTTGTAATAAAAAACTGTTTTTGTACAAAACTTTAAAATTTGGAAGGAATTCAAAAACTAACAAAAGAAGAACGTGGAGTCGAGTATAAACATACATACATAATTTTATAATATAAACATAAATTTATTTAGGAGTGAACAGTTTTTTACTAGCATTTAACACCATCGCTCTAAAATTCCTTTTATTTTTCTTTAATAATTCATTTTAAAGAAAATAAACTTTTTAAATTGTTTTAGCTGTAAAACTCGAACTTAATGCCCGCTTTTATATTTGATGGTGTCCGTCAACTCCTCGTGGACTACTTTTTAATAAAGAGGAACTAAAGTTTGTTTTTTTACATTTTACTGTGTAATTTTTCACTATTTCCTCCTTATTTCATTTTACTGTCCCAACTCTAAAAAGAGTATAGTGCCCTTTCGTTATTTTTATGAAGACCCCTGATTTCTTTTAACGAACCAAGAAAAAAATTGTGTCCATAATGCCAAAATGATAAACAAAACACATGTCCACACATACATAAAATGCTGCTCTCAAGGCGAAAACATAAGCTGTTTGTTTTTCAAATGTCTATTCTCTTGGTTCAGAATGTATATTCTCTTTATTCAAATTAAATAATATTTAGACTTAAACATATCAAATTTTTGGCCTTATCATAACACAGTTTTCCGAAACAACATACAAGCGGTTTCACAGAAATTGTTCTTTTTTGACTCTTTTGCTGTGTTATATTGATATCTTTCGTCAACTCTCCCGGTTTCCATCTCTATTTCTCTCTATACTCTCTCTGTCGCTTTGAATAAAATATCACAACATATGTATGTTTAGTCGAAATTTGTAAATTTATATATGTTTGTATTCACACATATGATTTTTATGAAACATTCATGCCCCAAACATAATATTTTCTAACATATTAACATAGATGTCCCAAACATTTAGTGTTAGTTTAGGAACATTACATGTTCGCACTTAAATATATTGTGGTTTAAAATCGTGCCCGAAACACATTTTGTTTATATCGGAACATATGAAAAACATATTTTTCTAACAGTGTAGAAACAAGTATATACGGCCGTAAGTTCGGCCAGGCCGAATCTTATGTACCCTCCACCATGGATACCGGTGGCAAGGCATTCAGAATTGAAATATGGGGGTCGCTTATATGGGGGCTATATACAATTATGAACTTGATATGGACCAATTTTTGTGTGACTGGGGATCGATTTATCTGAGGGTCATATATAACTATAGACCGATATGGACCTAGTTAGGCATGGGTGTTAATGACCATATACTAGCACAATCTACCAAATTTCAACTCACTCGGATAAAATTTGCTCCTCCAAAAGGCTCCAAAACCAAATCTCGGGATCGGTTTATATGGGGCTATGTATGATTATGGACTGATATGGACCACTTTTGGCATGGTTGTTAAATATCATATACTACCACCACGTTCCAAATTTCAAACAGATCGGATGAATTTTGCTTCTCCAAAAGGCATCGGAGGTCAAATCTGGTGATCGGTTTATATGGGAGATATATATAATTATGGACTGATAGGAACCAATTCATACATGGTTGTTGGATACTCTATACTAACATCACGTACCAAATTTCAACCGAATGGGAAGAATTTTGCTCTTCCAAGGTGCTCCGGAGGTCAAATCTGGGGATGGGGCCTATATATAATTATGGACCGATATCGACCAATTTTTGCAGGGGAGTTTGAGGCCATATATTAACACCACGTACCAAATTTCAACTGAATCAAATGAATTTTGGTCTTCCAAGAGGCTCCGGAGGTCAAATCTGGTGATCGGTTTATATGGGGGCTATATATAATTATGGACCGATATGGACCAATTCTGGCACGGCTGTTAAAGATCATATACTAACACCATGTTCCAAATTACAAACGGATCGGATGAAATTTGCTTCTCTTAGGGGCCTCGCAAGCCAAATCGGGGGATCGGTTTATATGGGGGCTATATATAATTATTGACCGATGTGGACCAATTTTTGCATGGCTGTTAGAGGCCATATGCTAACACCATGTACCAAATTTCAGCCGGATCGGATGAAATTTTCTTTTCTTAGAGGTCTCGCAAGCCAAATTTGGGGGTCCGTTTATATGGGGGCTATACGTAAAAGTGGACCGATATGGCCCATTTGCAATACCATCCAACCTACATCAATAACAACTACTTGTGCCAAGTTTCAAGTCGATAGCTTGTTTCGTTCAGATCGACTCAGAATTTCACCACGACCCAGAATATATATACTTTATGGGGTCTTAGAGCAGTATTTCGATGTGTTACAAACGGAATGACAAAGTTAATATACCCCCCATCCTATGGTGGAGGGTATAATAAGAAGATATATGGCTAAGATATATTTCATCAGCCGGCCCAGATGAATATTGCAGTTCAGTATAAAGTTGAAAATTATCTTTGTTTAAGAATTATATAATTCTATTATATTCTGCTAAAATCAGCTGACTATAACGTATCGCCGCCTTAATATAAGAAATCAGATTAAACCACGTTTGCGATTCTCCTCCATCTAAAATTTTGAGATTTTCCAAAATAATGCTGCCGATATAGACCCAGTAAAGGACATTTTCCTATAAAATGTTGTAAGGTTTCATTTTCCCGCAAATTACATAGTGTACATAGTATGTTCGCTTCAGTTTGGTTTGAACAAACCTCTAAGAAGTGGACACATATGGTCGCCCAAATTTGGTCCACATTTGTGAAGTGTTAATTTTAAACGTCTCACGAAAGTTGGTAACATTATAGAGGTGTCCGCTTTTTAGAGCGTCCAAGTTTGGGTGGTTTCGCTGAATATATTTATGCTGGAAACAAGCATTGAAGCAGCACGTTTCCCAAGCGTTTTGTATCATTCCGTTCAGGAAGAAATTCTAAGACGATATAAACATGTCCATCTGTCTTTTATAATTGCGCTACAGCCTTCAATAATTGCGATATTGTCCTAAAAATGGGCACAGATTCGTTTGTGGTTTGCAGGTAGGTCAAGCTTTGTGATTCCCTCTATATAAACCGACTCACCCATTCGGGGTCTTGGGTTTCTAGAAACCATAGTTTTTCCAATTTTCCAGAAATTGCAAATTTAGTGGTATTTTAGGTGCACAAATAGCTGTGTCGAATTTGGTGTACCAGTCCATGTTTTGGTATAGCCCCATGCTAACCACCCATCGCGGTGCAATGAAAAGCAATAAACCCACCAGGAAGAAAAATTATGATTAATTGTAGAAAATTTAAATTATTGTTGTTGTTTTTTTTTATTTCAGCTTAAAACCATACATTGACTAAACTACAAGTGTAGCTTAACCAACAGAGGAAAAGAATTATCAGAATAAATTCAGGCAATGAACCACACTTGAACCTTCCGAAAAAAGGTTTCGTATGATAGCCGGCTTATGCCTTTTTTCGGAAGGTTCATTGTTGGGTTTAATGAACTGCCTGAATTTATTCTGATAATTGGTTGATAGTTTTGCTGCAAGTAGAGGATGCTGATGAGGAATGTGGTAATTCCGAAACGTGGGTCCATCCAACCATCTTGCAGTCTATAGGGCTTTGCCCAAATAAATTTGACAAACATTCTTTTCCTCTGTTGGTTAAGCTACACTTGTAGTTTAGTCAATGTATGGTTTTAAGCTGAAATAAAAAAACAACAACAATGCTTAAATAACAAAACCAACAATAGAGCTGTTTTCTTTTTGCACTGGATGCAACATTTGTATGGGCTATCCAGAACATCGTTGCACTGGTGTTCTATCCAGAACATCTCATCAGTGCAAGTCGCGCCGATGTTGCCAGATTGTATTTTGATAAAGTGACGCTTCATCGATTCACAATAGCAATTGATCGTGACTATTTTTTCGAAAAACATGAAATTCAAAGTGGTACAGTGTCATAAATAATCGCAGCAGTAAATATTTATTACTAATTGGAGCATTTCATACATTAAAAATGCAAGATTTCACTTTTTTTCTGTGATTGTTTTTAAACAGCTGATGACAGTGTTGCATATTTTTGGAGATGGATAAACGAGTACTCTGTTTTCGTTTAGTCCTTCACGGCTTAGCATATCCAGTGCTAAAAGAAAACAGCCCTAATAACAAAACAAAACGAATTTAAATTATTTTTAGAAAAATTTAACTAAACAGCAATTCAAACGCTAACATCGCGCCGATATCACAAAAATAAGTAAATATTTTTCGAAAATAATTCAAGAAAATTTATTAGACGTACTTCATTTTTTCATAGTTTGAAGGAAAAAATTTGAGTTCACAATTGCAAGAATGTATTTAGTGCCACGGAGCCACCGTGGTGCAATGGTTAGCATGCCCGCCTTGCATACACAAGGTCGTGGGTTCGATTCCTTCTTCGACCGAACACCAACAAGTTTTTCAGCGGTGGACTATCCCACCTCAGGAATGCTGGTGACATTTCTGAGGGTTTCAAAGCTTCTCTAAGTGGTTTCACTGCAATGTGGAACGCCGTTCGGACTCGGCTATAAAGAGGAGGTCCCTTGTCATTGAGCTTAACATGGAATCGGGCAGCACTCAGTGATAAGAGAGAAGTTCACCAATGTGGTATCACAATGGACTGAATAGTCTAAGTGAGTTGATACATCGGGCTGCCACCTAACCTAACCTAATGTCATATTAGGTTAGGTTAGGTTAAAGTGGCAGCCCGATTAAGTTTCGGGCTCACTTAGACTATTCAGTCCATTGTGATACCACATTTAACTAAAAGTACCTATTACATATGGGCACTTCTAGTTTTAACCACTGAACCTTCACTATTATTTTCTTTTGTTGAACCAACCAAATTGTTCCAAAAACATTAACAGACTGCTTAAGTTAACGTTTTCAAGGTCCGACAGTAATCTAAAGCTATATGCCCCTAAAATTTGCTTGCACCTTACACAAAATGCAGGACACTCACACAAGAGGTGTTTAATTGATTCCTTTTCCTCCGCATCATGACAGCTCATACAATAGTCATTATACTTCGCACCAATAGTTTTTGCAAATTAAATGGGGCCATATTTGCTTGGTGTCGTTGCAACCCTTGCAATTCTCCCATCGAACATTTGCCATTTTAAGTTCAAGATGGGCGTATTTGTAGTAAAATTTACAAATTTAAAGAAATAATGAACTATTTTGTGAGAAGTACAAATTTGGTAAATCTTTATACTTCATTTGTATGAAAATTTTCCTGTTTTTTAGTTTATTTAATTAACGTACGCAAAAAAAATTATTAGAGTAAAGGAAACTTTCTCCAAACATAATAATTTCATGAACTAAAATAAAGTTAAATTGACTTTAGTGAAATAGAAGGTTCACTTTTTTGGGTGTGTCCGCTTTGTACACATTTGCTTCGACCAATACCAAAAAGCGGTGCATTATCCTCAGCGGTGGTTTCACGGCAATGTGAAACGCCGTTCGTACTCGGCCATAAAAAGGAGGTTCCTTGTCATTGAGCTAAACATGGAATCGTGCTGCACTCCGTGATAAGAGAGGAGTTCACCACTATGGTCTCACAATGTGCTGAATTGTCTAATATCGGGCTGGTAGTATACCTAACCTCACTTTGACCGATTTCTCGATTTGACTTGTTGGGATTCTACACTGAAAAAAGTATTGTCGTGAGGTCAAAGATTTCATGTCTTTAAAATACGAATGCAAATTTTGCTTAGCATAGAAGACGCATTTCTCTAGTATAAAGTTTTTTTCCTTGACCAAAGGTCGATAAACTTTTCAATGAAGTCGTATTGTCCTTATAATTAAGTGATTTGATTTAAAAATGGATATCATAACATGAAAGAAAAAATGTTTGGGCTAAGGTCAACTTGACTTTAATAATTTTGAAAAAATCTTTAAATTTAATGAAATTGTCTTTAAATTTGTTGTCTTTTTGCATCTTGACTACAAAGCAAAAAATCGTTCAAATATAGGACATGTTTTTCAACACTTTATTTTACAGACGTTTTTCACTTGAAATATATCATAATTTCTACTAGAAGTCGAGTCTTAATTTGGAAAATAAAGTCGTCGTTAACTTGTTTTTAAAGGACTTTGATAGCATATGAAGAAAAAAAGCTGAAAATTTGAAAATTTGCTTCCTAGAAGCAAGTACACAAAACCCGATTTTAAAAGAGAATTGTGTCTTAAAAGTATCCTTACTTGTATTCTCCGCTTCTTTGGCTCGGAATCAATACAAAATTTTTTAAAGTAAAGACAAAATCTTTGGAACCGGGTATGCTTTTTTTTCAGTGTAGAAGCGCAATTTTTATCCCATTTGTCTGAAATTGGAAATCTACAGGTATTATAGAACCACAAAGACTTATTTCGCACTGAAAAAAATATTGACCTAATATGGAAGACTATGCAATTTAAATTTTAGGATTCGAAATTTACGCAATACTAAGGACAATTTAAAATTTATGACATTTTAATTAAAATAATGACATTTTAATTAAAAGAAAGTTTACAATCCTTGTTTCAAAAATTTTTATTGTTAAATTTAAGACACAAATCTTGAAAATAAAATCGCTTCAAATATAGGCTAAGATTTCTTTTAAGGATTTGCATCTTTGGTTTAAAGTTTTTTAGCATTAAGAAACTTGTTTTTACTCTAAAGTATCTGGCATAATTTGGATTTTGAAATTGGAATTTGTTTGTACATAAATATCTTTATTAATATATCCCAAAAAGAGGATAAAAATTCGATGAATGAGAACAGTATCAAATTTTAATTTTTTTTATCCCAGAGTTGAAGCCAGGAAGGTCCGTAAAAAATGTCTTTATTTTAAAGAAGCCGCATCTTTGGCTCGGAATCAATACCAAAATCCTTAAGGGAAGGTCAAAATCTTTGGATCCAAGTAAACGTTTTTTGAGTGCGAATTCAGTTTTTTATCGGTCCATTTTCTGGTAAAGCCTTCATATAGACCGATCTCCCGATTTCATTTATTGAAGAAATAGAAGGCGCACTGGTCATCCAAATTCTTCTCGTACTCATTCGAATAATTGGGGTAAAAATTTACAGAATTTAAATTTAAAATCAAGTCGTTATTTAATCTCTATTTACTTTTAAGTAACTCTTGTTGTTTGTATGTGATCTCCTTTATTAATATATCACAAAAAATGAAAATTCTGGCATTTTCTATTCAATAGCATAATAATACCAATCCCTTAATCTTCATGTCCAATTAGCTCGCATTTAAAATTGTAATAATATTTAAAAAAAAATACCCTAAATGAAATTTGTATCATATCTTAATTTACAATTAATTATTATTCGAGCTTTATAATTAATTATAAATTAAGATATCATGTATTTGGACGTTAATCGCCTGTTTTAGTATCAGGCTAACATGAAAACGGAAATAATTTGTATGAAATAATTTGTATCCTAGTTTTATTTGTTTTTTTCCTAGATTTAAAGTTAGATAAATCCATAAAAATTGTCTTTATTTTAAAGAATCCTTAAAGGAAAGACGAAATCTTTGGATGCAAGTGTTGGCTCTTCCAAGAAAGCCTTTACATATTTTTTTCTTTAAAATATACAAATACCCAAAATTTTATGAGAAATTACAGCCATAATTATCTCTATCCCTACTCCCATTTGGGCTTTTAATTGTAGTAAAGTAGATTTGTTCCATATCAGTCCGTTTTTGTATCGTCCTAATGAAAACACCTTACCAATTTTATTGGATCCCAACAGGTTTCAATTTCCAAATTAATTAAACTACATTTTATTACTTTTAATATATATATATATTTTTTATTATTTGCATTTATGTTTTGTTTTTTTTTTTCATCTTTTGTTTGTTTTGGATCAACTGTTTTTGGTTTACTTTGATAATTTACAATTAAATTTTGCAATTTTGGTTTTTACCTTGTTAGTTTGTTGTTGCTCTTTATAGTTTTCTACATATAAATAATTTGATGTATTTGAATACAAATTTTCAGATTACAATACAAAATTTCTCTCTTCCAATTCGAGGCGAAGATAGGCCCCAAAGGATAAACCACATTGCGTTCATACCACCATTCTGACATTAAGACAATTATGTAGTTGTTCAATTATTATGTGATCGATTACAATACTTTTAATTTTTGTTTTATTTAGTGTAATGATCTCTTCCAAAGAACATTATTATAAGACCAATACAAGTTAATGTATTTATCTTTTATTGTTATTTTATTGTATTATTTATACATTTACATTTATAGTGGTAGATTTAATCTGTAGTAACTACATATACACAATACAATTACATATTATTATTTCATTAAATATACATTTACATTTTGTTTTATTAAAATTGTTTTTGAAATGGGAAAGGAGTGGCCAGAAGGGGGTTTTAATGTTTTTTTTTTCTATTTATAATTATTTTTATTAGAGGTTTCTTACATATCATACATAAAATGTTTCCATATTTAAACTTTGTAGACTTTTTTTAATTGGTATTTAAATTTTTCAAATTTAAATTTTATTATTTTATATATTTTGTTTTAATTTTGGGTTACTTCATAGTAATTTAATGGACATTTGGACATATTTAATCTATTTTTTTAATTACTGGCGGGTGTTGTTTGAAGAAAAAGTGAGGTTTTCTTTCTTTTCTATTCATAATAATTTTATGTTATTTAAATATGCATGTACATATATTAAATGTTATATCATATATGGATGTAAATTCATAGTATAGTGAATACACTTTATGGATTTTCTATTTTTTTTTTTTTGTTTGTTTGTTTAGCATTTTTGTTTTTGTTTGCTTTGCTGGCCTCATATAAATATTCTCTGTTTGTATTTATATCTATGTATAATAATGTTAATAGAAATATTAATTAATTACTGTTATTAATAAATGTATGTGTTTAAAAGACACTTAATTTCACAAAAAGTTGTTTTACTTTCATATACATATATATGTATGTGTATATGTTTTGTTTATTTCGTTTCTTTCTAAATATTTGTTGTTATTATGCAAATTTGAATGGAATATGTTGTTGTTGTTGTTGTTATATGCTTTAAGATTTATTATATGTGAATATTGGAGTTCTTGTATATATTTATTAAATTGTTATTATGTATGTTCTATGTATTTGCGGATATTTTTTTGGTTTTTGTGATTTTCTTTATTTTCCCCACAATGATCCTCTTCTACTAATATAGTAAAAATTTTACTTACTGATTATGTCAAAGATAACTTCTTTGAAATGCACTGTATTTACGTGAGTACTTATGTTTGTATGTGTTTGTGTATAATGCTAATGTATGAGTATGATGCTTTGTCTATTTCAAAGAGACATTTACTAAACATTAGGTTATGACTTTTTTACCCTTATATGTAAAAATATTTTACTGGCCTGAATTTCAATATCGAGTCGTTCTGCCGAAACGGCTGTAACTCATTATTTTGCATAACCTAATTCGCCGCCGGCTACGTTGGCTCTTGTTGAATAAAATATCCATTACATTACATTGTATAAATTCTTAAGCGAAAATTTATAGCTTAATTTCATGCCAAATACACAGAAAAAATATCACCAAAAATGTCAATTTAAAACATGTAAAACAGTTGAAAACTTAATCAATTAAAAAATTAATAAAAATAAAGCCAATTAAAAAAAGTAATTATCCCAATTAAATAACAAAAATATTCCCAAATGAAAAAAATGGGATTTTTTATTCGTTTTAAATCTAAAGAAACATCTAAAAATTATAATAATTGGAAAACTCACAATAAAGTATAAACTCTAGTAAAATTACAAGAAAAGCATGAAAAAAAATAAAATAAATATTAAACTAGTTATAAGTGAATGAAAAATAATACAATAAATAAGAATATAATTGAGTTTTCCCGACCAAATTAAAAAAAAAATAATTAAATCAATTAAAAAAAATAATTGAAAGCACTGGAAAAAATCACTAAATTGTTTTTATCAAGTATTTGTTTATTTCTATTTTTTTTTTAATTAAGATTAATTAATTTAGTAATTGAGTCATAAAAACAATTATCTGTATACACATTGGATATCAGTCAAGATTTTATGAAAGCTTTAATTTATTGGTCGTTATTGGATACCTACACCCTCAGAAAAAATCGCTTCTCTAACATATGTTCCAATCATATTTTGCAGGAAGCACATATATTATTGGATACTGCCGAAACATTAATATGTTTGTTTTATGTGAACATATTATATGTTTGGAAGCATTTTGAGCACAAAAATATTATATGCTTGGAAGAATTTTCCCTAAAGAAGATTGTGCTCAGTCCCTCACATAATTTTCACTTCCACGAAATTTTTTATTTCTTGGCACCTTTTTCTGTAATACAAATAATGTTGAAGAAATTATTCAATCTTATAATTTTTTTAAAATTTTACCTTTCGCCTGAACTGAGAATCGAACCGGGAACCATGCAATTTGTAAGTCAACACACTACCACTGGGCTATGTAGCTGTTATAGTTACCAATAGACAATTATCGTTATAAGTTACATTTATATAGCATAGTTTGCAGCGCCCACGAGCCGATGTAAACAAAACATTATTCAACAGAAACATATATTTGTTGGCCACGTGGAGCAGTGGTTAGCATGTCCGCCTTGCATGCAAAGGGTCCTGGGTTCAATCCCTACTCCGACCGAACACCAATTAATTTTTTTTTTTAATTTTTGTATTTATATTTTTATATTATTAAACTAAATTATTACAATGAAACTTCGAAATGTGTGTTATTAAAAATTTACAGTCAGAAAAGAACAGTACTTGATATAAACGAAATGGACTGAGCTTTTGGATAAAATATTATTTTTTTATTCCAAAAATAACAATTTTGTAACAAAAAACTGTTTTTGGTACAGAAGCTTGAAATTTTGGAAGGAATTCAAAAACTCTAACAAAAGAAGAACGTGGAGTCGAGTATAAACATACATAGTCAACCCTCCCGGTTTCCATCTCTGTCGCTTTCTGAATAAAATATCACAACATATATATGTTTACTCGAAATTTGTAAATTTATATATGTTTACATTCACACATTTTAGTGTTAGTTTAGGAACATTACATGTTTGCATTTAAATATATTGTGTTTAAAAATTGTGCCCGAAACACATTTTGTTTATATCGGAATATATGAAAAACACATTTTTCTAACTGTGTAAGCAGGGCCGAATTAAAAGGAAACACAATTGGGATTTATTCGGACCATGTAGAATAATAAACAATGATAGAACAGAATTAATTAGAAATAACAATTATATTTGATTAAAATCTAACTGAGTTCTTCGGCGCTTTCATTTACTTCTATATAATCAAGTCAACATAAATCCAATTATCTTACTTCATGACTTTTAATTTCATCATGACTCGAGACTCCTTACTTTATTAAAACTCAATACCGGTACCAGCTATGCCGGTAAGGTTTGCACAGATGAAATGCTCTGAACACCTACCAATGCAACGAGGTTTTGAATAGCTTATGCAAGTGCTGCTGCTTACACTAAAAGAAAGGTGGCATGAACATGAGAAAATAAAACATATTAGCAGGGAATCAAGCCGATCGATTTTTTTGAGGCGGATGACACATAACTTTTGTCATCTGCGGCAGTGGGCTATTATCCCCTCAGCAGAGAATGAAGCCGACCCATTTTTGTCGGCAGCGGCTGACACTAAATTTTTGACTCCGGCGGCGCGGATAAAGATATCAACATAATTTGTGAAAGTTGAAGTGTTTTCCTCTAAGTTTGCAAATTTGTGGGTCCCTACTGGGTCCACGGGCTGACTTGTAGGTGTTGAAAGTTGGTCACCTCGGGGTTATGAAACTTTGTTTTAGTTGTCAACTCCGCAATTTCGGACCGATTTCGATGATTTTTTCTTTGCTGAGTAGAACTTGTAAAGCTGTACAAAAAAAAAATCGCGTGCGATTATATTTTACCGTTCGCAAGATATAGGCCCCACAATTTATTTTTTTGCAAAATTTTGACAAAGTGGGTTCAGTATTTTGAACCTGGAAGTTCCGCTTTTGAGTGGATTCGTAATTTTTATACCCATGTGCTTTAGATTAAAAGTTGTAAAGTCCACAAATTAGAATTTCAAAAACATATCGAATTTTGACCATTTTTTGGAAAAAGGTACATACATTCTTTCTGTCGTAACACTTTTCCATAGATTTCTCTCAATCTTTTTTAAGTGTTTCTTATAGATCACCATATAAGGATACGTTTTAAGCTTTTTCGGCCATTTTGGTCAAGTAGTATATGAATTCTTTTCCTTCCAAACTCGGCAATTTTTCAAAGAGAACACATTTTGTTTTCAAAAGTTCTCATTCGGCAAAGCACCGATTACTAAGCCGATCTGTTTTACAAAAAGCCATATGTGTCCACTAACTAACTGTAGAAGGTTTCAACATCCTACCAGTAAACAACTGAGAAATATGCAAATTACAAAAAAATAACGTTCTTTCAATATATGTCCCAACTTTGAGGATTTTGGGAATTTTTGATACCAATTTTGGGAATAGTATGTTCAGCAATATTTCTTAAAACAATTTTCCCTGCAAAAATCAATAAAAAACATAGTGATATCACAATTATTTCAAATTTGAATTCATATTTTTAATTCCCAAAAATCGGAATTTTTGAAAAAAAATGTTCCGTGCCCCAAAAACTTCAAATTTTCGTATTTTTTGTTATTTCCAATTGCATAGAAATAAAGCTCTCTCAAATATCTTCCAAGGATGTATTATATTTATACCCGTGCTTAGCCAAATGCGCCAAAAACTTGCAATAAACGTCACTAACTCGGGTAAAATAATGAATTTCTGCAAATGTACGTTTATATGGGGGCTATACCTAAATCTAAACCGATTTAAATCAAACTTGGCAAATCGGCTTGAAACTTGGCACAAGTAGTTTTTATTGATGTAGGTCGGATGGTATTGCAAATGGGTCATATCGGTCCACTTTTACGTATAGCCCCCATATAAACGGACCCCCAAATTTGGCTTGCGAGGCCTCTAAGAGAAGCAAATTTCATCCGATCCGGCTGAAATTTGGTACATAGTGTTAGTATATGGTCTCTAACAACCATGCAACAATTCGTTTACATCGGTCCATAATTATATATAGCACCCATATAAACCGATCCCCCGATTTGGCTTGCGGAGCCTCTAAGAGAAGCAAATTTCATCCGATCCGGCTGAAATTTGGTACATGGTGTTAGTATATGGTCTCTAACAACCATGCAACAATTCGTTCACATCGGTCCATAATTATATATAGCACCCATATAAACCGATCCCCAGATTTGGCTTGCAGAGCCTCTAAGTGAAACAAATTTCAACCGATCCGGCTGAAATTTGGTACATGATGTTAGTATGTGGTCTCTAATGACCATGCAAAAATTGGTCTATATCGGTCCATAATTATATATAGCCCCCATATAAACCGATTTCCAGATTTGACCTCCGGAGCCTCTTGGAAGACCAAAATTCATCTGATTCAGTTGAAATTTGGTACGTGATGTTAGTATAAGGTATCCAACAACCATGCAGGAATTGGTTCCTATCAGTCCATAATTATATATAGCTCACATATAAACCGATCACCAGATTTGACCTCCGGAGCACCTTGGAAGAGCAAAATTCTTCCCGTTCGGTTGAAATTTGGTACGTGATGTTAGTATATGGTATCCAACAACCATGCAGGAATTGGTTCCTATCAGTCCATAATTATATATAGCTCACATATAAACCGATCACCAGATTTGACCTCCGATGCCTTTTGGAGAAGCAAAATTCATTCGATCTGGTTGAAATTTGGTACGTGGTGGTAGTATATGATATTAAACAACCATGCCAAAAGTGGTCCATATCATTCCGTAATCATTTATAGCCCCCATATAAACCGATCCCGAGATTTGGTTTTGGAGTTGAGTGAGATGAAATTTGTGGATGACAGTCTTTCGTAGAAGTTTCTACGCAATCCATGGTGGAGGGTACATAAGATTCGGCCTGGCCGAACTTACGGCCGTATATACTTGTTTATTTCTAGTTTATTCTGTGATTTTTATTGATAATAAGATTAATTAATTTCATGATTGAATCAGGAAGGTTAGGTTAGGTGGCAGCCCGATGTATCAGGCTCACGTAGACTATTCAGTCCACAGTGGTGAACTTCTCTCTCTTAAACCACTTAGATAAGCTTTGAAACACTCAGAAATGTTACCAGCATTACTCAGGTGGGAAAACTTTTTGGTGTTCGGTCGAAGCAGGAATCGAACCCACGACCTTGTGTATGCAAGGCGGGCATGCTAACCATTTCACCACTAGCCATTGCAGGAAAAAAATCATCTTTGTAAAACTGGTTGACTCCAAATAAATATAAATTTACACATTAAGGCAAAGTCATTTTTTTATATTTAACTTTGAATATTGCGCAATGATTTTTTTCTGTTTTTTTTTTTTTTTTTTTTTTTTTGTATTTTGTATTTCTCTATTATTTATGTGAGTTGTGGTGTTTTACTTCTTACATATTTAAATTTTGGAACATGTTATGTGGGATTAAATTCAATCAATCAGTTATTTTCATTCTACTTTCATAAAATTTGTATTTTTGCTTTGTTTGCCATATTGTTTTAAGTCTAATTTCTAAAAAGTGATTAAACAGCCATAAATTCAAATGTTTCTTGTGTCATTTCTTTTGTAAGTTTTATAAATAGGGTTTAATTTTCTTTGTTTACTATATTCATATAATATTATTTTAAGTAAGTTTTTGTTGATTATTTTTAATCATATTTTATATGTTCGACTAAGTTTTATTTAAATTGTTATTTTCTCTTGTCATTAAAGGTACGTGAAATGTTTTACAATAAAATTTAATGCATATATATAGGTATATATAATTTTTCTTTTTTTTAATTATTATATAAATTTGATATAAATGTTTTTATATTTAATATAAAATTTTTTTTGGGTAGTTACATTTTATAATTATCGGTGTGCTGAGTTTTCTTCTGTTTTCATATTTTCTGACATTTGACAAATGTGTCCCTTTATTAGTTAATAATGTTAGGTGTTGCATAAATATATAGTTATAAATTAGTTATCCACTTATTTTAACCAAAGAATTGCAACATTAATTAATCATTTTTTTTTTTGGTGTTTTATTTTAATTCTAATATATACTTTTTTCAGTTTTTCTTAATAAAAGTTTTGTTATAAATTTTGGTTTGTTTGTTGCAAATGGACACCAACTTACAATGTATGTACATACACACGTACACAAAACAGACATGCATTTACACAATAGAAAAAGAAGAGCAAATGAGAACCGGAAACGGTTACAAAACACAAATATCCAACAGGAAATAGTAACCATCAGTAAACATTGAATAGTTTTGAAACATTGTACACAGAAAAGCGAATACAGGACTACATGGAAATACATTGATTTTTTTTTAAAGTTTCAAGGATTATATTTAATTTTTATGTTTTTTTTTTGTTTGTCTTAATTTGGTTTCATAGCAATGTTTTCACGACAAGGAGAGGGCGATTTTATTTGGTTAATTTACATTTATTATTGAGGGACGATGGGTGCATCTCTCAATGTGGTTATGTGATTATTTCGTTGTGTTACCTAAGGATTTCATTTCTATATACTGGTTTCACTTAGTCCTAAAACAGAGGTAGGTTATTGGCAAACCATAAAGCATTAATTTGTTTTCTTTTTTTTTTGTTTTGTTTTGGTTTTGTGTGTTTGGAATAGGCATAGGACGACAATAATAATAGGCATAGGACGACAATAATAAAAATAACAGAATCAAATTGAGGATATGTAATATTGGAAACGCTTCTTTCCGTTAAACACTTCAGCAGTAAGTTTGGTGTCCGATAATTAATTAGTTTTTTTTTAATGTTATAATATAGAGAATACTTTTTTGATGGATGTTTATATGATATATTTACGAATATTTGCAACATTTGGAATGTTTCCTCGTAAAATATGGTCTCTTTATGGTGCACTCAAAAAAATTTACTTGGATCCAAATATTCTGACCAAGCCAAGATTAAAATTAAGACACAGATCGAATTTTCCTTCCCTCTTAATATGTTAATAAAGCTATCCACTTGTAAATAAATGCAAGTTTAAAAATCCAAATTACGACCCAGCAAAAAAAGAGCTTCCAAAAAGTAATTTGGATCCCCAATCTGTGATCCGGAAGTAGTGCAAACTTGGATCATCTCCAATGAATTTTACATGGGCTTGTCATAGGATGGAAGTACTCCCTTTTTGGATCCTTTGCATTGCTTTAGAAGTTGTGCCCTGGAAGTTAATTTGAATGAAGAAATTTAAAAAGCGAAAAAAAATTTTTTTTTCAACCAATTCCACTTTTTTTTCATCCATATGTTTTATTACACAATTATTTTCCTATTATATAATTTTTACAATATGAAAAAACTTTTTCGCTCCGACCAGGAGTTGAACCTGGGTTTGCTGGCACCATAACAGAACGCCTTAGCACACTCAGCCACAAACGCCATTGAACATAAAGCGTCGAAAGGTCAATTCAAATGTTTGTGATATGATCGTAATACGACATCAAGGAATAACATTCTAATTGCTTCTCGAGATGTTTTTTATTAGTATGAACGAAAAAATAAGAAACGCAGGTTCAAATCTCACCAGCGGCATTTTTTTATCAAATATTTTTCTAAAAAAATATTTTTTTATGTCATGCATCGTTTTTATACCCTGCGCCACACTGTGGAACAGGGTATTATAAGTTAGTGCATATGTTTGTAACACCCAGAAGGAGACGAGATAGACACAGGGTGTCTTTGGCAATAATGCTCAGGGTGGGTCCCTGAGTCGATATAACCATGTCCGTCTGTCCGTCCGTCCGTCCGTCTGTCTGTGAACACATTTTTGTGATCAAATTCTAGGTCGCAATTTAAGTCCAATCGCCTTCAAATTTGGCACATGTTCCTAATTTGGGTCAGAATAGAACCCTATTGATTTTGGAAGAAATCGGTTCAGATTTAGATATAGCTCCCATATATATCTTTCGCCCGATATGGACTTATATGGCCCCAGAAGCCAGATTTTTGGCCGAATTTGGTTGAAATTTTGCACTAGGAGTACAATTAGTAGTATAGTCAAATGTGCAAATTTTGATTGAAATCGGTTCAGATTTAGATATAGCTCCCATATATATCTTTCGCCCAATATGGACTAATATGGTCCTAAAAGCCAGAGTTTTGGCCCAATTTGGTTGAAATTTTGCACAGGGAGTAGATTTAGCATTGTAGCTATGCGTGCCAAATTTGGTTGAAATCGATTCAGATTTAGATATAGCTCCCATATATATCTTTCGCCCGATAAGCACTTATATGGACCCAGAAGACAGAGTTTTATTCCGATTAGCTTGAAATTTTGCACAAGAAGTACAATTGGTAGTATAGTCATATGTGCCAAATTTGATTGAAATCGGTTCAGATTTAGATATAGCTTCCATATATATTTTTCGACCGATATGGACTTATATGGCCCCAGAAACTAGAGGTTTGGCCCAATTTGTTTGAAATTTTGCACTAGGAGTACAATTAGTAATATAGTCATGTGTGCCAAATTTGATTGAAATCGGTTCAGATTTAGATATAGCTCCCATATATATGTTTTTCTGATTTCGACAAAAATGGTCAAAATACCAACATTTCCTTGTTAAACGCCACTGCTTAGTCGAAAAGTTGTAAAAATGACTCTAATTTTCCTAAACTTCTAATACATATATATCGAGCGATAAATCATAAATAAACATTTGCGAAGTTTCCTTAAAATTGCTTCAGATTTACTAACATTGTGTTCCACTCTTGTGCATTAGCCGACTTAAATTGAGTCTATAGATTTTGTAGAAGTCTATCAAATTCTGTCCACATCGAGTGATATTTAAATGTATGTATTTGGGACAAACCTTTATATATAGCACCCAACACATTTGACGGATGTGATATGGTATCGAAAATTTAGATCTACAAAGTGGTGCAGGGTATAATATAGTCGGCCCCGTCCGACTTTAGACTTTCCTTACTTGTTATTTTTTATTTTCGGCATATATTTTCGTATAAATATAGTTTTTCCATTAAAAATCTACAAAAAAAATTAAAAATTCTCGTAATTTGCAAAATCTTCACAAAAGAACTTCCATGGAAACGAAAAAGTCAAATGGCACAGGTTCAAATCCCAGCGGGGATGAAATAAATTTGTTTTATTATTATTTTTTTACTTTTTTATTTATTTTCTACTTTTTTTTATTTTTTTATTAGTTTTCTATTTTTTGTAAAATTTAATTGTCAAAAATTTGCACTTAAAGTAGCTTGATTGCGTTCTTTCTAATACTGCATCGGAAGTAGAAAAAAATCATTGGGGGATCCCAAGATGCGCTTTATAAGAAATGTTTGTGCAATTGTCCAAAAGGACTGCAGCGGAAGTAGAAAAATATCATTGGGGGATCCCACGATGCGCTTTAGAAGAAATGTTTGTGGACTGGTCCAAAAGGACTGCATCGGAAGTTGAAAAAACTCAATGGGGGATTCTGGGATGGGCTTTAAAAGAAATGTTTGTGGAACAACTTCCATTTTTTTTTGCTGGGGAGTATATCAGATACTTCAAAGTAAAAAAGTTTTCTTAATTCCAAAATAAACTTTAAACCAAAGATGCTGAGGGTTTAGGATACACGCACAGAAAAACCATGTTTGTACATGGTTGCCGCATCCATTTAATGCTTATCTAGAGCATGTAATTGCCGCGAAAACCATGTATTTTGTCTTTGTAAAAGTAGTATTCGAGCGGAGAAAAATGTATGGTGACAATAAGCATTTGAATGGTTCTCAAATACCGCAAACATGTTCTATTATTTAAATGATAGAATTTGAAAAATGTACCTGTTTTTTGTTCTGCATTTTGCTATATGGATCATTTATATTTATTTGCAGTTACATGATGTCTGCGTTTATATATTTGATGGGTACGATGTAAATATGGAATAATTACTTATTGTTGAAATTGAAATAAAATAGAGTGTTTAAAAATGTATGATGTTTGCTTGAACGGCATTATAAACATTAGCGTAGCTAGACAATTTTCCTAGGGGGGCTATAGCACCCCTAGCTAAAAATTTATAGACTGAACTTAAAGGTTCAATTATTGTTTTATTTCATAAAAAGAATACAAAAATAGACATCAAATTAATATATAATAAAGCAACTAAAAGTAGTTCCACACTTTTCTCAGCAGAAAAATTGATATTTGTTTTAAAGGCACAACTTTAAAAGCACTTCCAAAAATGTCCTCACAAAGAAGTTAGTTGTATTAACTACACAGGTAGTTTTTTACTTCAGTTTTTTTTCATATTTTAATGCGTAATTTTTGTTTTCTTTTTTCAAATAGTTTAAGAAAGAGTAAGAATAGATAAAATGGTAAAAATTATTCAAATGTTGCCAGACAAAATCCTAAATCCATTATAGAAAAATCGATAATTTTTGAAAATATTCAAACAAGAATACATTAAAAATCATAAAAAATATAAAAATTATTATAAATTAATGTTTCTTGAAGCTCGAGGTCTTTATAAATATTTATATAATTCTAACAAAAGTTCGACCAAAAATCAAATAAAAACCGAATAAATAAAAATTATTTATTTGGGAAAATATCACACAACGATATGGATCACACCGTAAGAAGTGATGCAAATTTATTGCAACGGCTGTTGAAACGGTGGACATTCGTTCTATGACGAGTTTCTATTACATTCATCGCTTCTCCGCCAATTTTGCACCACTTCCGGACCCAAAAATAACATTTTCACTTTTTTGCAGCATTATTAAGATATTAATTTATGAAAGAATAGTTTTAATACCGTTACTATTTTTTATTTTTTACTAAACCAGACTAAACAATATAATAAAGGAGCTTTTCAGCCTGTTTATGTATGTCGAATGAGCTCTGTGGATCGACTAAAATGGAAACAAACAGCTGAATTTATACCAAAAAACAGCTGTCTCTATGCATTTCAGTCGATCGATTGAACTCGTTCGACATACAGAAACAGGCTGTTAGTTATTCAACTAAACCATAAGCTAAACCACAGCTCTATTTCATAAATATCAGACTTCAAACATTGCCATCGGCAACTGTTACCACAACCCAAGTAATTCGATTGTGCATGAAAGTCTTTAGCGGAACTTTGTGCGGTTGTATATACTTGTCTAATTTTTATAAAAATATAAAATCATAAATAGGTTTTCAAATTCTTGGGGGGGGGCTAAATTTTTCTGGGGGGGTCGAAGCCCCTCCCCAGAGGCCTTCCTACGCTTATGATTATAAATACAAATAAACAATTAATTAGTTTATAAATAAACAAAAACAAACAAATAAAGTTAATTTTGTGTTTTCTTTTCTCAAGTGGCGTCCTTTTTTCGACGATGAAAAAAGTTTTTTCATAAAGATCAAAACATTTTAGGTTGTGACCATGTTCTTTTAACTAGGAGAAAAACATTTTTAATGAATACCATAACATTTTAAATCGTGACCATTGTCTTTTCATTCAAACAAAATTCATTTTATCTATATAATAACATATTAGATGAGGACAATTACATTTTTCTTAAAGCCATGTTCACTGAGCCAACATGGTTGCAGTTTAAAATGTTACATGGTCGCCGCAAAAATAGCTCCTATCATATTATTATTATTATTTTGCTCTTCGAATATGATTGTGACAATCATGTTTCTTCTCTGCGTGTAATAAGTCTTAGCCTATAATAAAAGATTTGTTTTATTTTTAATTCAAAGATTCAGTATCTCAGTTAATTTGAAGATTATTTCATCAAATCAAAAATGTTTTTCTTAACTTTAAGGAAAATGTTTCTTAGTTCAACGACATAAGACTTTAACGAAGGGACACAAACTTCCCAGATCCTACATCTTGCGAAACTCGAAAGAGAATCCCTCATGGTCCGATATTCGCAAATCGCAAAAATTTATAAATCTTATAACCAAAAACTTTTCTCTTGGATTTAATTTTAATTTGATCTTCTCATTAAATTGAATAGTAAGATTTTAAGTGGATATATTCTACATTCCAAAAAAAGTGTTTACTTGGATCCAAAGATTTTGACCTTCTCTTAAGGATTTTGGTATTGATTCCGAGCCAAAGTTGCGGCGTCTTTAAAATAAAGACATTTATTACGGACTTCCCTGACTTTAAATCTAGGATCAATAAAATTAAAATTGGATACAGATCTCATTCATAGAGTTTTTATTTTCTTTTTGCAATATATTAATAAAGATATTTATGTACAAACAAATTCCAATTTCAAAATCCAAATTATGCCAGGTACTTCAAAGTGAAAACAGTTTTCTTAATGATAAAAAAAAAACTTTAAACCAAAGATGCAAATCCTTAAAATAAGTCTTAGCCTATATTTGAAGCGTTTTTGTCTTAAATTTAAAAATTCAATATGTCAGTTGAGTTAAAGACGATTTCTTTAAACTAAAAATGTTTTTCTTTATTTTAAGGAAAAATTTGCCTTACTTCAAAAATCTACAACTTCAGCAGAGAGACGCAAAATTTCAAGATTTGTGTCCTAAATTTAATGAAAAAAATTTTGAAGCAAGGATTATAAACTTTGTTTTAATTAAAATTGCATTGTTTTAAAGAATTGTGTCCTTAGCATTGCGTAAATTTTGAGTCCTAAAATTTAAGTTGCATAATATTCCATATTAGGTCAATATTTTTTTCAGTGTAGGATAAGAAAATGTCGCCAAATGAAATTTTGCCATTTCGAATATCGGAACATGGTGATATGCACCATGCACATTTAATTCAAAATTCTCCTTAGTTACATCTTAAGATGGGTATTAAGTTCGAGTTTAGCCGCTAAAATCGTAATTTTTTACGGTTACTTTTCTTCAATAATCCATTTTAAGGAATACAAACTTTGTGAAAATTTGCTTTCGGATATTCCCCATCAAGTTATAATGAAATCTGCGACGAATATGTATAATTTTATGACATTTTTTACTCTTTTAGTTTTCACTTTAGTAAAAATTAGCGGCTAAACTCGAACTTAACCCTCTAATGCCCCAATTTTTTTGCCAGCTGAATACATTTTCAATGTTAACGACACAAAAGCAAGAAAACTAAGCAAGAAAAATTTATACGGTAAAATTCAGCATATGCTGCAAAGCCTCTTAAATAGTTTCAAATAAGTTTTCTTCTTATTTTGCCCATTTTTGTTGTCTTAAGGTGTGTTTTACTAAAAGCTTTCTTATTAAAAGAAGCCCGCCTAAAGGTGGGCTTGGGCATTAGAGGGTTAATACTCACCTTTAGCTTTGAAAAAGCGCTCATAATCGAATGGCCACAAACTTTAAAGAAATAAAACTTTCGACATAGTCATTTACATCGAATGAATTATTATATATTTTAATAATAATTCTTTCGTTTATTTTAGGTTAGGTTAGGTTAGGTTATGTGGCAGCCCGATGTATCAGGCTCACTTAGACTATTCAGTCCATTGTGATACCACAGTGGTGAACTCTCTCTTATCACTGAGTGCTGTCCGATTCCATGTTAAGCTCAATGACAAGGGACCTCCTTTTTATAGCCGAGTCCGAACGGCGTTCCACATTCCAGTGAAACCACTTAGAGAAGCTTTGAAACCCTCAGAAATGTCACCAGCATTACTGAGGTGGGATAATCCACCGCTGAAAAACTTTTTGGTGTTCGGTCGTAGCAGGAATCGAACCCACGACCTTGTGTATGCAAGGCGGGCATGCTAACCATTGCACCACGGTGGCTCGTTTATTTTAGGAAATATTCTTCATTATAACAACGAAATATTAAATGATTTTGGTTGATTGTACAAAGAAAGTTCTTATGAAAATGCGAAATGCAAACGAAATTTTGCATTATTGTGTTACGAGTCTTCCATGATGGCTAAAAAGGCACAACAAAATTGAGATTTTTTGTAAACATTGTGGAAAATTAAAATTTTTAAAGATATTTGGATTTTATTTTTGGATCTGAATGTTAGCAACAAACATAAAACAAAAATGAATATAGAACTGCAATTCAGAAATAGGAAAGGCAATACATTGAAAATTGAATTTTTTAAAAATGTTTTAAAAAATAACGTCAGCAGAATTTTATTATTTTTATCGAAAGTTAAAGTCAAATTTAAAACTAAATCGAAGATCCTACTGAAATTGAGAGGTACAAATTTTTTGTGACAAGTATTCAAAACAAAAATTTTAATAGTTTTAATTTTTCAGATAGGTTTTGAAAAAATAACGATATAGGCTAAGTAGCTAATGCTAAATTATTATCTTATTATTCTTATATTTACTTTAGGTTAGGTTAGGTTATGTGGCTGCCCGATGTATCAGGCTCACTTAGACCATTCAGTCCATTGTGATACCACAGTGGTGAACTTCTCTCTTATCACTGAGTGCTGTCCGATTCCATGTTAAGCTCAATGACAAGGGACCTCCTTTTTATAGCCGAGTCCGAACGGCGTTCCACATTCCAGTGAAACCACTTAGAGAAGCTTTGAAACCCTCAGAAATGTCACCAGCATTACTGAGGTGGGATAATCCACCGCTGAAAAACATTTTGGTGTTCGGTCGTAGCAGGAACCGAACCCACGACCTTGTGTATGCAAGGCGGGCATGCTAACCATTGCACCACGGTGGCTCCCTATATTTACTTTAATTTCAATAAATAAATAATTACAAACAAACATAATCAAACAAACACAAATCAAAATTAAAGACAGAAATACAAATCCCCCCCAAAAAATCTGATCAATGTTTTTAGCAAGGCATATGTTACCCATTTTAGTACAACTGTGCATCGTGGTGGACGTGGGTTCGACCCAACACGAAAAACACGTTTCAGTGCACAGAAAAAATATTTGTTGCACTGAAAAAAATATTGTCGTGAGGTCAAAGATTTCATGTCTTTAAAATACGAATACGAATTTTGCTTAGCATAGAAGACGCATTTCTCTAAAATAAAGTTATTTTCCTTGTCCAAAAGTCGATAAACTTTTCCATGAAGTCGTATTGTCCTTATAATTAAGCGATGGGACTTAAAAATGGGTATCATAACATGAAAGAAAAAATTTATAGGCTAAGGTCAACTTGACTTTAATAATTCAGAAAAATTCTTTAAATTTAATGAAATTGTCTTTAAATTTTTTGTCTTTTTGCATCTTGACTACAAAGCAAAAAAATCGTTCAAATATAGGACATGTTTTTCAAAACTTTATTTTAAAGAAGTTTTTTACTTCAAACATAGCATAATTTCTGCTGGAAGTCGAGTCCTAATTTGGAAAATAAAGTTACCGTTAACTCATTTTTAAAGGACTTTGATAGCATATGAAGAAAAAAAGCTGAGAAAGCGAAAAATTAAAATTTGCTTCCTAGAAGCAAGTACACAAAACCTAAATTTAAAAGCGAATTGTGTCTTAAAAGTATCCTTACTTGTATTCTCCGCTTCTTTGGCTCGGAATCAATACCAAATTTTTTAAAATAAAGACAAAATCTTTGGAACCGAGTATGCTTTTTTTTCAGTGTGGTTTCAATAATGAAATTGATCCAATTCATTTTTAATTGAAATTACTTCAATCACAGAAATTATAATATCAATCTCGGTGATTGATATTATAATTAATAGTTAATAATTAATTAAAAATTTAATTGATTCAAATTTCAGTGATTGATTTTTATTTTGATTAAAAAATTAATGAAATCATTTAATTTTTATACCCTCCACCATAGGATGGGGGTATATTAACTTTGTCATTCCGTTTGTAACACATCGAAATATTGCTCTAAGACCCCATAAAGTATATATATTCTGGGTCGTGGTGAAATTCTGAGTCGATCTAAGCATGTCCGTCCGTCCGTCCGTCTGTCCGTC
Source organism: Haematobia irritans (assembly GCF_050003625.1). Taxonomy (NCBI): domain Eukaryota; kingdom Metazoa; phylum Arthropoda; class Insecta; order Diptera; family Muscidae; genus Haematobia; species Haematobia irritans. The sequence goes on from NC_134400.1 coordinate 86,233,430, forward strand.
TGTCCGTCCGTCCGTCTGTCCGTCTGTCCGTCCGTCTGTGGAAATCACGCTAACTTCCGAACGAAACAAGCTATCGACTTGAAACTTGGCACAAATAGTTGTTATTGATGTAGGTCGGATGGTATTGAAAATGGGCCATATCGGACCACGTTTACCTATAGCCCCCATATAAACCGATCCCCAAATTTGGCTTGGGGAGCCTCCCGGAGCAGCAAAATTCATCCGATCCGGTTGAAATTTGGTACGTGGTCTTAGTATACGGTCTCTAACAACCATGCAAAAATTGGTCCATATCGGTCCATAATTATATATAGCCCCCATATAAACCGATCCCCAGATTTGACCTCCGGAACCTCTTGGAGGGGCAAAATTCATCCGATCCGATTGAAATTTGGTACCTGATGTTTGTATACGGCCTCTAACAACCATGCAAAAATTGGTCCACATCGGTCCATAATTATATATAGCCCCCATATAAACCGATCCCCAGATTTGACCTCCGGAACCTCTTGGAGGAGCAAAATTCATCCGATCCGATTGAAATTTGGTACCTGATGTTTGTATATGGTCTCTAACAACCATGCAAAAATTGGTCCATATCGGTCCATAATTATATATAGCCCCCATATAAACCGATCCCCAGATTTGACCTCCGGAGACTTTTGGAGGGGCAAAATTCATCCGATCCGGTTGAAATTTGGTACCTGATGTTAGTATACGGCCTCTAACAACCATGCAAAAATTGGTCCATATCGGTCCATAATTATATATAGCCCCCATATAAACCGATCCCCAGATTTGACCTCCGGAGCCTCTTGGAGGGGCAAAATTCATCTGATCCGGTTGAAATTTGGTACCTGATGTTAGTTTATGGCCTCTAATAACCATGCAAAAATTGGTCCATATAGGTCCATAATTATATATAGCCCCCATATAAACCGATCCCCAGATTTGACCTCCGGAGCCTCTTGGAAGAGCAAAATTCATCCGATCCAGTTGAAATTTGGTACATGGTGTTAGTATGTGGTCTCTAACAACCATGCAAAAATTGGTCCATATCGGTCCATAATTATATATAGTTCCCATATAAACCGTCCCCAGATTTGACGTCCGGAACCTCTTGGAGGAGCAAAAGTCATCCGATACGGTTGAAATTTGGTACATTTTGTCAATATATGGCCTCTAACAGCCATGTAAAAATTGGTCCATATCGGTCTTTAGTTATATATAGCCGATGACTTATTATACAAAAATTGGTCCATATCGCCAAAAATAATCTACCAAAACTTTATTTCCATAGAAAATTTTGTCAAATTTTATTACTATAGAAAGTTTTGTCAAAATTTCATTTCTATAGAAAGTTTTGTCAAAAGTTTATTTCTATACAAATGTTTGTCAAAATTTTATTTCCATAGAAAATTTTGTCAAAATTTTATTTCTATAGAAAATTTTGTAATCTACCAAAACTTTATTTCCATAGAAAATTTTGTCAAATTTTATTACTATAGAAAGTTTTGTTAAAATTTCATTTCTATAGAAAGTTTTGTCAAAAGTTTATTTCTATAGAAATGTTTGTCAAAATTTTATTTCTATAGAAAATTTTGTAAAAAATTTATTTCTGTAGAAAATTTTGTCAACATTTTATTTCTATACAAAATTTTGTCAAAATTTCATTTCTATACAAAATTTTATCAACATTTTATTTCTATAGAAATTTTTGTCAAAATTGTATTGCTATAGAAAATTTTGTCAACATTTTACTTCCATAGAAAATTTTGTCAACATTTTATTTCTATAGAAAATTTTGTCAAATTTTTATTTCTATAGAAAATTTTGTCAAATTTTTATTTCTATAGAAAATTTTGTCAAAATTTTATTTCTATAGAAAATTTTATCAAGGTTTCATTTCTATAGAAAATTTTGTCAAAATTTTATTTCTATAGAAAATTTTGTCAAACTAGATTATATACGTATTTAATCGGCCTTTTTATACCCTCCACCATAGGATGGGGGTATATTAACTTTGTCATTCCGTTTGTAACACATCGAAATATTGCTCTAAGACCCCATAAAGTATATATATTCTGGGTCGTGGTGAAATTCTGAGTCGATCTAAGCATGTCCGTCCGTCCGTCCGTCTGTCCGTCTGTCCGTCTGTCCGGCTGTCCGTCCGTCTGTGGAAATCACGCTAACTTCCGAACGAAACTAGCTATCGACTTGAAACTTGGCACAAGTAATTGTTATTGATGTAGGTCGGATGGTATTGAAAATGGGCCATATCGGCCCACGTTTACGTATAGCCCCCATATAAACCGATCCCCAAATTTGGCTTGCGGAGCCTTCCGGAGCAGCAAAATTCATCCGATCCGGTTGAAATTTGGTACGTGGTCTAAGTATACGGTCTCTAACAACCATGCAAAAATTGGTCCATATCGGTCCATAATTATATATAGCCCCCATATAAACCGATTCCCAGATTTGACCTCCGGAGCCTCTTGGAGGGGCAAAATTCATCCGATCCGGTTGAAATTTGGTACCTGATGTTAGTATACGGTCTCTAACAACCATGCAAAAATTGGTCCATATCGGTCCATAAATATATATAGCTCCCATATAAACCGATCCCCAGATTTGACCTCCGGAGCCTCTTGGAGGAGCAAACTTCATCCTACCCGATTGAAATTTGGTACGTGGTGTTAGTATATGGTCTCTAACAACCATGCAAAAACTGGTCCATATCGGTCCATAATTATATATAGCTCCCATATAAACCGATCCCCAGATTTGACCTCCGGAGCCTCTTGGAGGGGCAAAATTCATCCGATCCGTTTGAAATTGGGTACCTGATGTTAGTATATGGTCTCTAACAAGCATGCAAAAACTGGTCCATATCGGTCCATAATTATATATAGCTCCCATATAAACCGATCCCCAGATTTGAACTCTGGAGCCTCTTGGATGAGCAAAATTCATCCGATCCAATTGAAATGTAGTACGCGGTGTTAGTATATGGTCTCTAACAACCATGCAAAAATTGGTCCATATCGGTCCATAATTATATATAGCTCCCATATAAACCGATCCCCAGATTTGACCTCCGGAGCCTCTTGGAGGAGCAAAAGTCATCCGATGCGGTTGAAATTTGGTACATTTCGTTAGTATATGGCCTCTAACAGCCATGTAAAAATTGTCAAATTTTATTACTATAGAAAGTTTTGTCAAAATTTCATTTCCATAGAAAGTTTTGTAAAAAGTTTATTTCTATAGCAATGTTTGTCAACATTTTATTACCATAGAAAATTTTGTCAAAATTTTATTTCTATAGAAAATTTTGTAAAAAATTTATTTCTGTAGAAAATTTTGTCAACATTTTATTTCTATAGAAAATTTTGTCAAGTTTTTATTTCTATAGAAAATTTTGTCAAAATTTTATTTCTATAGAAAATTTTGTCAAACTGAATTATATACGTACTTAATCGGTCTTTTTTTTTGTTTAATATATACCCCTTATGGACTAACTTACAATTTAGAAGACAGTGTTAAAAAGTTTTACGATACCTTGCCATCGGCAAGTGTTATCGCAACCCAAGTAATTCGATTGTGGATGACAGCCTTTAGTAGAAGTTCCTACGCAATCCATGGTGGAGGGTACATAAGATTCGGCCTGGCCGAACTTACGGCCGTATATGCTTGTTTTGTTTAATATATACCCCGTATGGGCTAACTTACAATTTAGAAGACAGTGCTAAAAAGTTTTACGATACCTTGCCATCGGCAAGTGTTATCGCGACCCAAGTAATTCGATTGTGGATGACAGCCTTTAGTAGAAGTTCCTACGCAATCCATGGTGGAGGGTACATAAGATTCGGCCTGGCCGAACTTACGGCCGTATATACTTGTTAATTGTATATTTTTTAAATTCAATTAAGATTTTAATTTAAAAACTATTGATGAAATTTATTTCGTGATTTATGCGTGATTGAAGCAATTTCCGTTAAAAAAAATATATGGTTTAATTAATTTCGTGACTGAAACAGACAAAAATTTCTAGTTTCATTTCAATGTTAAACGCCGTTCGGTCTCAGCTATAGAAAGCAGGCCCGTTTCATTGAGGTAAACATAGAATCGAGAATGTGCCCAAGACTTAAGCGGCCTTATACCAGCGGATTTGTCGCCGCAACGTGTTGTGTCGTAGGGTTTATCCGACCGTATAAGGTGCCCTTTAGAATTTGTCTTCGATAAGAAAAAAAATCGATAAGTTCGTCGTCTATTACAAAAATTAGCTGTAGTATCGATTATGTTGTCGAGTTAAGGGCACCTTATACGGTCGGAAAAACCTTGCGACTCAACACGTTGGGGCTACAAGTCCGTTAGTATCAGGTCATTTTCGCGTGTTGCGCAGACGTGTTGGCATAAAATCAAAACAACTTTGATTATTTCTGGTTGGGAGGCACAAATCTTTACGTGTAAGGTGATGTCCGCCAAACATTATCAAAAACAAATTTATTTTCATAACAAAAACAAGCATTTCTGCAATGACATTAATGATGGATAGCAAATTCTGCATGGGAATTTAAGAAATATATAAATCTAAACCAGAATTGTGGCAAAAACGTAGACAAATTCCACTTCCATTCATGGAAAACTAGGCAAGAAGTATTTTGAAATTCATAAAGTAATTTGTAATTTATTAAATGTGGATTACTTCAGGAATCATTGTATTGCCACAACATGGCTTCAACCATAACTTTTCTTACATCTTCATTGTTATGTTTATGTTTCTCCTTATTTTTTCATGTTGTCATCATATTTGTTCGTGCTGTGTAAGGGTAAAACTTGAACGAACACACAACAAATAGGCCAACCTCTGTCGTAGTGTTTATCCGACCGTGTAAGGTCCGATTTAGGGTCTGCGAGCTGCCTCGATAAGCCGCATTATTGACAACTAAAACTATAATAAATATGTATGGCGCATTATTTACTTTCATCTAATTTGATCTGCAACTACGATATTAGGGATGCCGTCTTTGGACAAAAATTCCAAACCAATTTCTAAAAATAATCATGACCGACTGAACAGCACATAGCATTAAATTTTAGATTAAATGCATATATAATGCAGAGAAATTTCTAATTAGAAATACCATAATAGTGGACCAACTTCTTATATTGGATTCGAAATGATGCAAATGCTTTATAATGAAAGAGTTAGTGAGATATGAAATGATTTTAGCAAATTACAAGCTACTGTTTGCTAATAATACAAAGACATTTAAAAAAATATGTTCTTAATTTTCCCCCCTCAAATTTATTTCGTCATATTCTCAATAATTTGTGGATTATATGAGTTGCATATATTGTGTGCAAAAAAATTATGTGTATCGTATGTATGTATGCATATATATATGTATGTTATGATATATTTAAGGCATATCGATTATGCCACACTCATCATACATCAAATGAAATAACTGGAGTTGAGGGATTAATTAAAGCCTGGAAAATACATTTCACATTGTTGGTAATTCATCACGCAATTGATGATAAATCATTAATCATTTTATGTTAAAAATTTTTATTTCATTTGAATCTTTGTATAAATTTGTGTTTTCTTTCAATTTATGTTCATTTCAAATATATATATTGCCAAAGGATATAAAAGGTACATAAATTCTGGTATCCGTTATAAACTCTACTATGCCAGTGTTACGAATACAATTTTCGTCCTCGTTATTATAGAACATACGATTAAATAATGATAATAATTACATCTTCAAAAGTTATGTGCTTTTTTTTTTTTGTTTGAATAAATTTACATATATATGTATATGTAAGGTTTATTTTTAATTGTTGTCTTTTTTTCTTTCATAATATAATTTTATTTGTATATTTAGTACTTAGTTAAGCTTAAAAAGATAACTTTTATTCAAGTTAAACATTAGGTAGGAAAAAATGTACTAGTCTTATGAATTTCACACATCAACATTTATTTTTTGCTAAATTTAATTTAATTTGTATTTTATAGTTTCAATGATTTTCATATTTTAAGTGTTTTCTTACATTGATTATTATTATAAATAAGCATTTATTTATATGTTTATGAAAATATTAAATTTATCGTTATAATTGAAATGACTTTTAAGAAATATAATAATATTGCCTATTAAAATCTGATCGAAAATTTTGTGTTGTCCTACAACGTTGAAACTGGAAAATAAAACCCTGTTTTTACATCTTTGAATTAAAGCATATTACATCAACCCAAAAGAAATGAGTCAATACAAGCGTAATTTTCCAGTTAAAACTTCCAGGGAAGAAGTACTTGGATTTACTCCCTTTGCAGGACATGTGAGTCTTCCAGGAAAATTTTGGTAAAAACTTAATTAGGGATCTATAAATCGAATAATCGATTATTCGAATTTCGGCATGAAAATCTAGAAAAATCGAAATCGATTAGTAATCTGAAAATAATCGCAAAATCGATTTTAGATTTTCAACTGTTTCTTAATTTTGACAATCAAAATTCGATTTTAGATTTTCAATTATTATAATAATTGAAAATTAAAATTAAGTATACTTAATTTTGATTATCAAAAAATTTTTAATGTATTCTCTTTTTCGCTGAATTGAGATGTACTTTGATGTAAAGAAAAGTGCACATACTTCTTCATTTTTATTCTATTACCAATGAAAATAAAACTTCTGATTTGATTAAATAACATTTCCCAGCAAAAACTCTCATTACCCGGTAATCTTGTAGGTAAGCCTATTTAAAAATTAATAACCACTTATTAATTGGCATCGCTTCGGATTACATTTACATACGCATGTCCTAGAAGGAAAGTACTTATCCCCAGGCATACTTTCGGCCATAATATAAGTAGTGCATTTAAAGCATATAATCACCTAATATGTAATGACTTATTGGTAGATACACCGAATCTTGCAAAATAGCCACTTATTGTCTCAGACAACCAAATCTCGAAAATATTGATTTCTATCGCCTATTAATTTCACACTTAAAATATAAATAAATGTACTTTGTTTAAGGGAGTTGGATTCGTGAATTACGTTATAATATATCCAATTCACATAAGGTTCGAAATCTACTAAAAGTGGATTTTAAGTCTCTTTTTTATAAGGCAAATGGCATTTGAAATTTAGTTTAAGCGCATTTTGGAAGTGTAATGTGAATGAGGTATAAGAAAGCATTTATTTAGAACATAATATGATAATGTCATTAAACACAATTATTATGAAATATTTGTGATAAAAATTTTTTAACGGAAAAATTTTCAGAATTACCGTTACATTATTTTTGATTTTTTATGTAAGTACTCGATTATGTGAATAATTATACCTAATGGTACCATCATTTATTCTATTTTATTAATTCGTTAACTACAACTGCCTAAAAATTTGAGAATAACAATTCGAAAATTACCGAGAAGTATTTATTTTTGTCATTACAAGTTAGTCATTATAACTCGCCGCAATGTAATGCAACGTGTAATGACAGCTTTACTCCTGGTAATGTCAATTGTAATGAGATGTGGTTACCTAGTTTTTGCTGGGTTCTAATTAATTGAACTAAATCCTTAGTGTTATCAATTTCCTTGAATTTTAACGAATTGAATTTATATTAACATTTTAAATATATATTAAACAAATTTAAAAAAAAAATCAATACAATTTTTTGGCATTTCTTACCAACTGATGTTTATAACAATTGTAAAAAGGCAAATAGATTTCATAAAATCGAATATTTTGTATAATCATTTTTTTCTATGAAAATCGATAATGAAAAAGAAAATCGAAAATAGATTAAAGTTAATAATCGAAAAGTCGAAACAAAAAACATTATTAAAAAAACTATAGATCCCTAGAACAAAATTACAATTTTAACCCACTTAAAACAATAAATATATTAATATTTTATTCTACACGCTTCAAACAGCCATTGTTATCTTTATATCAAAGACACTTTTTCAGTTAAAACTTGCAAGAATGAAATATGAAATTTGTGATACATAATTATAAAAAAAACTTTGGATCTCGCCTATGAGAAAGAGGCCCCTTGTCAGTGAGCTTAACCTAGAATCAGCCAGCACTCATTGATAAGTTATCCACCTGTCGTCTCAAAATTGACTGAATAACCTAAGCAATCGTAAAAAATATGGGGCTGCCACTATAGCTAACCTAACCTTACACGAAAGAGAAATTTCGTTTGATGTCGCGGAATAAGAAAAGTGGAGTTTGGAAGTGTAATGAGAATGAAGTATACGTTTACTTTTAAGGCTAATGAATTTAGAGACAACTGGCGCATCGTTTTTCATATATTCGGATATATTTGGTATTTAAGATAATGCATTCTAGCACTGGACAATTTATTTTGGCTAAAATCTCTATACATCTTAAGAGTGAGACAGCCATGAAAATATTGCGGATACTAATGGGAGTTGCTACTCACTCAACAGTAGTTTATGACCGGATGTATTTGAACTATATCCCGACCCAGTTATGGGTAAATGGAAAATGTTCCAAATGGTTATTCGTACGGAGTGGAACTACGGTCGGTTTGCTAGAGCGTAGTACAGTGTTCAAGGCTGAAGACAATGCCGACTAGGACCTAGAGGCGTGCACGTGAGTAATAGTTTACTCACGCACACTCACGAAAAGAAAATTTGTAGTCACGCACAAAAACGTCGTGACTCACGAAAAATAACGTGACTCTCGAAAAATATTGTGCTCACGAATAATTTTATGATTAATTTACCTTACCGAAGTCATAGACATTATAATACATAGATGAGCCATGGGTGTCAAACTATGTTTGACAGTTCCGAAGATTAAGAATAAACGAGAAAAATAAGAGCACGCTTACACCCTCAAAAAAAATCGCTTCTTTAACATATGTTCCAAACATATTTTGCAGGAAGCACATATATTATTGGATACTGCCGAAACATTAATATGTTTGTTTTATGTGAACATATTATATGTTTGGAAGCATTTTGAGCCCAAAAATATCATATGCTTGGAAGAATTTTTCCCAAAGACGATTGTGCTCATTGCCTAACATACTCGTAATTTTCACTTTCACGAAATATTTTAGTTCTTGGCACCTTTTTCTGTAATACAAATAATGTTGAAGAAATTATTCACTTTTATAATTTTTTTAAATTTTACTCTCAAGGCGAAAACATATGCTGTTTGTTTTTCAAATGTCTATTCTCCTGGTTCCGAGTGTCTATTCTCTTTATTCAAATTAAATAATATTTAGACTTAAGCATATCAAATTTTTGGCCTTATCATAAAACAGTTTTCCGCAACAACATACAAGCGGTTTCACAGAAACTGTTCTCTTTTGATTCTTTCGCTGTGTTATGTTATCTTTTGTCAACTCTTCCGGTTTCCATCTCTATTTCTTTCTCTATACTCTCTCTGTCGCTTTGAATAAAATATCACAACATATGTATGTTTAGTTGAAATTTGTAAATGTATATATGTTTGCATTCACACATATGATTTTTATGAAACATTCATGCCCCAAACATAATATATTCTAACATATTAATATATATGTCCCAAACATTTAGTGTTACTTTAGGAACATTACATGTTTGCACTTAAATATATTGTGTTTTAAAATTGTGCCCGAAACACATTTTGTTTATATCGGAACATATGAAAAACATATTTTTGTAACAGTGTACAATCTCTTTCGTTTTCCTTTTTGAAGTTTGCCAATTTTACACAAAATTAGAACGTTTATGATGCACCAGAGGATTTATAAATAAATTAATATATTAAAAGTTCATATTTGAACAAAAAATTGTGACCAAAACCGCGAAAATACGAAATTTAATTTTGAGCAGCATTGCTCTTTACGAACAACACAAAAGCAAATGCACGAAAATTAATGTTTGGGACTGACTCTTTACGAAAAAATCAAAACGTAATGTCAGAAAATTAATTTTTGGAACTGACACATTTTTTTTAAAGAGAATAGTGGATCATCTATATATTAATTAATGTCTATGACCGAAGTGTCTGAAAACATGAGCATTATTAAAATCGAGATTGTTATTAAACTTTTTACATATCAGGTGTCACTGAAATTGTACTTGAATTTAACTCTTAAGCGTTTTATGTTGGTGAGCAGGAATATTTTCGTGAGTGTAATTCGTTACTCGCGCACACTCACGAAGATATTATTTTCGTGACTCACACTCACGCACGACATATTGGTTTTTTAATCACCCTCACGCACCCTCACGCACACTCACGCTGTTGTCATGAGTCGCTGTTTCGTGAGTCACGACAATATCGTGTCACGTGCACACCTCTACCAGGACCAGAGATTTCCTGTGACAAACTGTGACTTTTGCGACATACATTTACGATGATATAATACGTATGTCTCAAAAGTCAAAAACCTAATGTGGAAACCCAAATTTTGTATAAAAGAAATTATGAACATTTTTTAATTTAATTTAGTTGGGCTCCTTGATACAAATGATGCAAAAAATATGCTGTTATATTGTATTTAATCTAAACTCTGCTAGTTTTACATCTCTCATTCGCAACTTCAAACCACTATGGAGTTTGCGTGATCCTTAATGTCCGTTCAAGCTTCTGTTGCATCAGGGAATGACTAGCTACAGTTATGACAATTTTATTAATAAGTACGGAAATTGGTTTTAATAAGTCAAATAGTGACTTCATAAAACTCTCGCTAAACAGCAGTTCACTTATGCCAGACTTAAACAGTGCTTTTCCTTCGCTGTTTCTTTCTGCAGAAATCTATTCATTTGTGAAATGAATCGTCGTTAATTATGAGCGAGTACCAACCGTCAAGTTTACTGCACCGAGTAGTATATACTACCATTGGCCTGGAGTCTCCCATTGGAATAAAGGTGGAATTACATACCATGCGGTCATGCGCGCGTACGTTATGTGCTATTGTCAAAAAAAGTTAAAATGTTGGAACTACAATTATTTGAGTTACACGACAAAAGTAACGTATGCATATGACGCATAAAGTTGACGAACTTTTAACTTTACAATGCGTCGGGTGGGTTGACAACATGTAAACAAATCAAGAAAGGAAAAATAATCTAAAATATGGACAAGAAATTATTGATTGAAGTTAAAATACATAAAGTCCTATGCTATAAAAAGTGCGTGGAATACAAAAACATAACAAAAAGCTCAGAGGCAAGGAATGTAATCAGCAAATTCTTTGGTGCTCCGACGCATGATGTGTAACTCAATTGAAGAATCGCATTCGTCAACGCATTCGAATACAACGTACGCACGCATGCATGGTATGTAATTCCACCTTAAAAGTTAATCTCCAGTTACTGTTTTTAATTCGTTAAGAATTTTATGAACAATCCTCAGAATTGAAACTTCTTCGTTACCTTGGATATCATCGAAGTCGCTGACGTGACTGAAGTATTTTGAGTTTGCGACATTTTCTACTTATGACGTTTACGACATTTACAGCTTTGCAATCGTCGCAAATCCAAAAAAAAAGTTTGGTACAGACCAAACGTACTGACTAGGACGGATATGAATTCACAGATAGCCGAATGATTATGGAAGTAATAGAAGAAGATAAAGCACGTCACCCAGGGCTGTGAAGTCAGAGTCCAAATCAAAATTGGAATAAAATATTTTTATAACTAAAACAAATATTTGATTTTTTCTCCACCAAACAAAGAATCAGATGTCTTGGCATAATCGGTGTGTCACTCCGTATATCGGTTTCAAATCATATAAAGTGTATTTGTCAAAGTGGAATTCCAAGGTGATATAAAAAAAAATTATAAAGACAATTTCTAAACAAAGGTATTCTGTTTTTGCTAAATTATTTTTGGTCGAATAAATACCAACGGTATCGGTACGAATTTGGTTAATTATCCGTACCTAATGGTACTGACTTTCACACCAATCCTATAAAACACAATTTTTCATGGAGAAAACGGTTCTAGGATATTTTTTCCCAAATGACTTAATGAACAGTACTTCGTAGGCAAAAGTCCCTATTCGGCAATTAAAATAATTACTTTATCGGACTTTTATCGAAATTGCCACTGATGGAGTTATCAAAGCACTGGTACCGATGTTTCAGTTTGTATAAATTTTTAAATTAAATTGTATCTCTCAAATTATTGAATTTACATTAAAATCTTATTGAAACTACACATTTAGCGAAATACGATTTTGGATTTCCCACTTTAACCCATGTTTTCATGAAACACGGCGTTCCCACCAAGCATATTTTTGGGTTTGAAATGTTTTCCCTTTATAAGCATTTCAAAACGAGTCGTTTACTCCATACAAAAAAAAATCAAGTTCAAAACACAAGTTTTCTACAAAAACAATTCAATTTTAGAATGTGAACCCCCCTTATTTGGAATATGCTCTGACTAAACATACTCTTTTCAAAATATATGTCAAATTATTGAAATAAATTTAATAGAAAAAAACCTATAAACAAAGGCTTTGAAGAACATAAGGGCTGTTTTCTTTTAGCACTGGATGCAACACTTGTATGGGCTATCCAGAACATCGTTGCACTGGTGTTCCATCCAGAACAACTCATCAGTGCAAGTCGCGCCGATGTTGCCGGATTGTATTTTGATAAAGTGATTCACAATAGCAACTTATTGTGACTAATTTATCAAAAAACATGTAATTCAAAGTGGTACAGTGTCATAAATAATCGCAGCAGTAAATATTTATTACAAATTGGAGCATTTCATATATTAAAAATGCAAGATTTAACTTCTTTTCTGTGATTGTTTTTAAACAGCTGATGACAGTGTTGCATATTTTTGGAGATGTTCTGGATAAGCGAGTACTCTGTTTTCTTTTAGTCCTTCACGGCTTAGGGTATCCAGTGCTAAAAGAAAACAGCCCTATAGTAATGTGAAAATAAATTTGCTTTGCATATATTTGAATTTAGAGTTAATGAGAATTTCTAGTTTTCATGGCAACTGTCAACTCGGTGTGAACCGTGAAACATTTCACCCATGCAAATTTCGGTAAAAATTATAAAAACATTTTGATATGAAAATTGAAAAGAGTATGTTCAGTGGATGTGTATAAATATTTTATATGAGTTTACAACAAAGAAATTAAATACAATACTCATTCGTAGATGAATGGGTTTTCAAATTAAAACTCTAAATGTTGTATTACATCAAATTAGCCCTTAACGTCTTTTAAAACAGAAGATAAAGATTTTTATGAAAATTTCGTTGATCATATGATTATATAGCAATGACAATTAAAAGTATTATTATATTTCTTTTCATCAATACTTGTTTGTATAAATAGATAATTTTAACTTAAAATTTTATTTTGATTAGAATAATTATTAGAAGTTTATTTCTTGTTTTTTTTTTCTAATGTACATGGTTGATATTCTTCATGTTTTTGTTTCTCTAATGTTATTTACAGTGGTGTTTTCTTTCTCGTGTATTTCTTTTAATTTTGTTGATTTGGTTCAATAAAATCATATTTTATTTGGACGGGTTCTTATCAATCTTGTATTTTTGTTTCTATTTTAATGATTCCATATTCATATCTTTGAAAAAAAAGCATACCATCTTATGTTTCTACGAATTTCACTTTTAAAATAATTATTAACTTATGTTGATATGGTGTTTTAAAAATAGTTGCTTATGAAATGTCGTCACCTTAAATGCAAAAGAATTTACGAATACAAATTTAAACAATGACCCTTCTAATCAAGGATACGAAACGCTATTAAGCCTTAGCTTCTCTGCAAGCTGTGTATTTATGGCTAAGGATCCCAAAATTTCTATTACAATTATGACTTTTCCTCATTTTAGCAGAATATCTCATGAAGCGTTCACTTTAAAGCTTTTTGGGTCTAGCAATATCCTGCTTTTTAAAACGAACCATTTAGTTTGCTCAAAAGCAATCCCAGATAACAAGTGAAATCTTACATTTTTAATGTATGAAGTGTCCAAATAGTTATCTTGCGCTTATTTCGTGTTATTGGACAAATTAATCACAATAATAAGTTCACCAATGTGGTATCACAATGGACTGAATAGTCTAAGTGAGCCTGATACATCGGGCTGCCACCTAACCTAACCTAATCACAGTAAACAACTATTGTGAATAGAGGAAATGTCACTTTATCAAAATGCAATCTGGCAACACCGACACACCAGTGCAGGGATGGAAAATGCAGTAGTATAGTACTTTTTTCAATACTTTTTCACATTGGCCAGTACCGTATTACCCCGCGAATGATTTAGTACCTTTTGTGTAGACATTTTTGAGCCAATATCAGATTTATGGTACCATAGTTTTGTCAAAATATTTTAATATTTTACAAAAATGCATTTCTTCAGAAAGTTTTCTCAAAATTTTATTTCAACAAAAAATTTGTCAAAATGTTTTCTTTTGGAAAATTTTATCAAAATTTTATTTTATTTTTTTGTCAACATTTTATTTCTATAAAAGAAATTTTCTAAAATTTTATTTCTATAGAAAATTTTGTAAAAATTTTATTTCGGTAGAACATTTTGTAAAAATTTTATTTCGGTAGAAAATTTTGTAAAAATTTTATTTCGGTAGAACATTTTGTCAAAATTTTATTTCTATAGAAAATTTTGTCAAAATTTTATTTCTATAGAAATTTTTGTCAACACTTTATTTTTATTATTTTTATTATTTTATTTCTTTTATTTTATTTCTTTAGAAATTTTTGTCAAAATGTTATTTTTATAGAAAATTTTGTCAAAATTTTATATCTATATAAAAATTTTGTCAAAATGTTATTTCTATAGAAAATTTTGTCAAAATTTTATTTGTATAGAAAATTTTGTCAAAACTTTTTTTTTCTGTAGAAATTTTTGTCAACATTTTATTTTTATAGAAAATTTTGTCAAAATTTTATTTCTTTAGAAATTTTTGTCAAAATTTTATTTTTATATTTGTATAGAAAATTTTGTCAAAACTTTTTTTTTCTGTAGAAATTTTTGTCAACATTTTATTTTTATAGAAAATTTTGTCAAAATTTTATTTCTTTAGAAATTTTTGTCAAAATTTTATTTTTATATAAAATTTTGTCAAAATTTTATTCCTATAGAAAATTGTGTCAAAATTTAATTTTTATAGTAAAAGTTTTATTTCTATAGAAAATTTTATATCTATGGAAAAATTTGTCAAAAGTTTATTTCGGTAGAAAATTTTGTCAAAATGTTATTTCTATAGAATATTTTGTCAAACTTTTATTTCTATAGAAAGTTTTGTCAAAAGTTTATTTCGGTAGAAAATTTTGTCAAAATTGTATATATATAAAAAAATATATATATAAATTTTGTCAATTTTTTTCCGAAAATTTTGTCAATATTTTATGTCTATAAAAATTTTGTCAAAAATTTATTTTTATTTATTTACAGAAAATTTTTAAGCTGATATGAAACTAAACAAGAAAAAGTATTTAAAATTGAGGAGTTGATAAACAAACTTTTATTTTCTTTAAAATTCAGTCTAAAGGAGCTCTTGACAATAATCTTCCAATAGAATTTTTGTTGAAATTTAGTAAGAAAACGGGCCTAGTGTTCTTATTATTTATTAAAGATTTTTAAACATTAATTAATTTGATAGGGTTGTGGGGTAAGGACGAATGCTTTTGATTTCGGAAAGTAATTAGGTTAGGTTATGTGGCAGCTCCATGTATCAGGCTCACTTAGACTATTCAGTCCATTGTGATACCACAGTGGTGAACTTCTCTCTTATCACTGAGTGCTGCCCGATTCCATGTTAAGCTCAATGACAAGGGACCTCCTTTTTATAGCCGAGTCCGAACGGCGTTCCACATTCCAATGAAACCACTTAGAGAAGCTTTGAAACCCTCAGAAATGTCACCAGCATTACTGAGGTGGGATAATCCACCGCTGAAAAACTTTTTGGTGTTCGGTCGTAGCAGGAATCGAACCCACGACCTTGTGTATGCAAGGCCGGCATGCTAACCATTGCACCACGGTGGCTCCCTCGGAAAGTAATTTAAATCAATTGATCCAACATACACTCAGAGAAGAATGAACCCAATAGCGAGTTATTTTTAACTAACCAGGATTAATATTGAACTTCGTATGTCGCTAAAGAAGCATGTACCCATAGAAAGTTCAACATTTTCCTATAGGTTAGTAATTTGTTTTAACTTTTGTCAAGTTCAAATTTAACTGTTCAGAAGTAAAAAAATAACTAAACAATACATTTTTCAAAAATGTATTGGATTTTATCATTTTATAAAAGTTTACCTTTTGTACGGACGGATGATCGAACCGCGTACCATCAGTTTTCTAACTAAACACACTATACACTGGGTCAATATACATGGTTTCATTTGATTTGAAAAAGAATTTCATTTAATTTGAAAAGGGTTTCATTTATTTTGAAAAAAAGTTTGATTTAATTTGACAAATGTTTCACTTGATGTAAAAAAATTCGTAGTTTCATTTAATTTGAAAAAAAAGAAATCACTGATTTTAAATGTATTACAACTAAGAATCACAATTTCCAATTTTTTGATAAAGTAAAGGTTGAAGGTCAGTACTACGATCGCTTTGAAATTTTCGCAATAACTTTATTAAAACAGTTAAATATAAAGTAGATAAATTAACTCAATTGATGCGCAAATTCTTGTTCCTCTAGATTTCGGCAAGACTTTACAGGAATATGTTTTCATTTACAGTTATAATAGTACCCACCTTTAAACACAGTGTACACCGGGGATGACAAATAAAAATCATGAAAATGTTCCGAAAAGTACTTTTATAAGCCAAAAGGTACGTCTTTCATTTTGGTGAAGGACTTTCCCTTGTGAAATGGGACCGCCATGATAAAATAGTTAGCATTCCTGTTTGCCATAACATACAGTTAACCATGCACCCAAAGAAAATTGCATTAAAATTAAGCCAACGAAAATTATTCATTGATATAATGAAACAATTTCATTAATACGATGGATATATTCGTTAGTTACTTAAGAAACGTTACGTCGATTAACAGAAAATTTGTTAAAATAACGAAAAAATCTTTGTATTAACGAATTTGTTTCATTGGCTTACTTTTAACGACACATTTCATTAATATAACAAAACTTTTTCTATTAGTGTGGTTTTATACAGCTAATACCAAAAATAATGCGATAAAATACTCAAATGAGGGAACGTGTGAAAAATAACTAAAATTGGAAGGAATTACTATTTTATCTTTTTTTATCGTTGTCCTTAATAATACCAAATTTCATGAGGGTCAAAACCAAAATCTTATCGATGCTTTGAAAATGAAAATTATATGGAACTATAGGCATTGAAGGCAAGGCTGACATAGATGGTTATGACCAATATATTCGATTATATTCTATTCATCGATAATTATCTACCATAGGCTTTAGGTGTTCATAAATAACATTTTCTATTTAATTTGAGAGAAAGTATAAACTAATATCGACTATGGAACATATTTTAATTTATAAACTTAAATATGGTTGAAAAACTTATTAAATGTATCGCGAGGGTACCACGGTACTTATTTTACTCAAATGTTGTCAAAAAGTCCGAAGTTTCAACTTTATCAACCTTGGTTTACTGGTGTCTTGCATTGTTTTGTGCTTTCGTGCTTTTTACCCGACGCTAACCGATATTTCGATATTATTCTTCACCACCAAAATGATTCAAGGCAAAATAAAAAAATAAACAAGTAAGTAAAGTAGAAAGTCGGGCGGGGCCGACTATATCATACCCTAAACCACCATTACAGAATTAGTAATCATAAGCATTTGTGGGGTAACATATAGGTCTGGGAGATAAACCGCAGTTGCATATTTAAGAAAACTAAGGGGTACATGTCTATGGGTGCTTTGTGTCAATCTGACTATAGCTCATAGTCAATGTTGCCAGGGAAAATGTTCGGTTTACCCTACAAGGACAAAAAAAGTTCCCTACTTTCCTATACATTCCCAAACAAAACAAAAATAGCTCTAAGTACTTTATTATCTTAAAACATGAATATGCAACGTATATAACTTAGAATATAAAATTGTATTACGACCACGGTTGCCACAGTTGGTAGAATTCTACCCAAATTAGTAATCTTGTTTGTTAAATCCTTATAAAAATAAAATTTTGGAAAAAGTTTCTATAAACAAATTTTTGTGAGAAATTTTTCTATAGAAATAAAATTTTGAGACAAAATTCCACAGAAATAAAATTTTGAGAAAAATTTCTAAAGAAATACAATTTTGACAAAATGTTCTATATAAATAAAATGTTGACAAAATTTTCTACAGGAATAAAATTTACCACACATTGTTAAAGATCAAGCCTTGCCGGCTTCTAATTTCCTCCTCTAGAGCCACCAAAATGTAAAAATTATTACAAATTGTGTTGAGTGAAAATGTCCTACGTTGTGGCCCTACGTCCCTACAAGACGCTAAATATTAGAAAACCCCTACATATAGGGAATATCCCCTACTTCTAGCAACACTGGCTGTGTTGATATTGCACCTATGGGGTTAGTATGTCACTAATATTGAGCCCATTATTAAAAAAGAGAAAATCGTTAAATTAGTGTGGGTAATAAATACAAATTTGTAAAAATCGTGCAATAGTCTTATGTAAGAGCTACAAGTACGTATAAGAACGATCGGCTAGTACATTTGAAATTTGAGTAACATTGGTTAATAAATAAGAGTACTATGGTCAAATTTGGGAAAATTAAGCGATGCATATATATGGAAGCTATATCTAAATCTGAACCAATTTGCATAATATTTTGCTGGGTTGATTAATACCACAAAAGGTTACCTTGTGCAAGATTTGAGTAAGATCAGTTAAGAAATGAGGCCTGTATGGTCAAACATAAGGTTATTAGGGGCGAATTTTTCAAAATCGGGTGATACATATATGGGAGCTATATCTACATCTGAACCGATTTCGATGAAATTTTGCACATATAGTTAGTACTATAGATGACTGGATCTAGCCAACTTTTAGTAAGATCGGTTAATAAATAAGGGTTCAATGGCCAAATTTGGAAAAATCGGGCTATACATATATATGGGAGCTATATCTAAATCTGAACCGATTTTTTGCACATATAGTAAGTGCTATAGAAGACTACATTTAGCCAAATTTGAGTAAGATCGGTTGATAAATAAGGGTTTTATGGCCAAATTTAGAAAAATCGGGCGGTACATATATATGGGAGCTATAGCTAAATCTGAACCGATTTCGACGATTTTTTGCACATATAGTTAGTGCTATAGAAGACTACATTTAGCCAAATTTGAGTAAGATCGGTTGATAAATAAGGGTTTTATGACCAAATTTGGGAAAATCGGGCGATACATATATATGAGAGCTATATCTAAATCTGAACCGATTTGGATGAAATTTTGCAGACTTGAAGGACGATGGAAAAGATTACCTGTTGCCAAATTTGGTGACGATCCGTTTGAAAAAAAGCGCAACGTGACCCCATTTGTCGAAATCGGGCGATACATATATATGGGAGCTATATCTAAATTTGATCCGATTTCTTCCAAATTCAATAGCGTTCGTCCTTGTGCGCAAAAAACTCCTTGTACCAAATTTCATCAAAATCGGTTAATAATTGCGACCGGAATCCTGTGAACAACAAATACATGGACAGACGGACGGACACCAAGCGCTAGATCGACTCAGGAGGTGATTCTGAGTCGATCGGTATATATTTTATGGGGTCTAAAATCAATATTTCTGGTAGGCACATTTTTTGGCCTATCAAACTTATTATACCCTGACCACTATGTGGTTTAGGGTATAAATATGATATTAAGGAAGTCTGTGACATTGTTAAATCCGACTAAAATATATTGAGATGCCAGTAAATGAATCCCAAATAAAAACTCGAACAAGCAACTTTGAACTACGAATGAACAAAATACTAGAGCTTTAATAGACCTGATTTGTCAATAGTATGGTAATTGGCAATAGTAAAATATGCATATGGGTTATTGAGAAATAAATGCAGTTACATAATAAATAATAAAAAAATATATATTTTTTTTTGTATTTTTAAAGATTTTTCTTTTTGACTATTTCCATTCTATTTGGTTTTGTTTTATAAATGCAAAGATTATAAGCCATTGATTGAAACACATATGAAGCATATAAAATTATTAGTTGATAGTACTTGTTGTTGTTTATGTTATTATTTTTATTTTTTAATGTTAATTCTATTTGTCCAATTAATAGTTTTAAACAAGAAAGCTCTTTAAGTTGGATGTTTCTTTTAATTTCAATGCTTGCTTTATTATTATTAGTTGTTTTTTTTTTAATATTGGTCATTAAACATTTAATTTTTATACAATTGTAATTGTTTGTCAATAACATTTAGAATTTGAAGTGAAAATTAATTCTCGATTATTAGTGCTGTTTTGCGCCTGTCGGTTTGTACACTTTTATTTTGTCTATTAATATTTATTAATAGATGTGTTCATTTACTAAATCACTATTCGTTTTATTTATTACTTTGTTTAATTGGTGGGATAAATACATTTATAATGGAGAGAACAGAGCATATTATTATTAGTGTTTGTTGTAAAATCTATATATGTATGTACTATAATAATACTATGTCTCCTAATGAATAATGCATCTCTGTAATTTTAAGTAAAACATTAAACCCTACTCGTTGCTATGCAAAATCTTAGTGAAACCACAATACTTAAAAAAACGCACTGTTCCTTTTTCTTCGATATTACAAGAACACCTGCATATGATACTTTTTGAAAAAAAAAAAAAAATTAAACACATAAGAAATATATTGTTAATTCCCAATAAACAAAACCAGACTTTGGTAAAATGCATGAATTCAAACCGTATTCAAATATATTTTAATTGCATGCACCCACTATTAAAACACCTATCATCATCATCAGGAATACCAAATAAATATACGCAAGGGCGAGCATTTGTCAAATGCAACATCGTTTCGAACTCATTCTCTGCATAAATTCAACTGGGCTTACAAATTGCTTGCATTCAATACACTATCCAATTCATTTTGAAAGGCTACACGTGGGTTCAATCCCTGCTTCGACCGAACCCCCAAACGTTTTTTTACATATATATTTACACATATTCCAAAAATGTTCGGAAGATTCCGAAAATATGTTCGATATAACGTACTACTAGGAAAATTTCTTTAAAATAATGAAATTTAAATCCAAAAAAAGTTTATAATCTGTGCTTCAAAAAATTTTTTTCATTCAATTTAGGATATATTTTTTTTTTTAATTTGCGTCCCTCCATTAAAGTCCCGTGTTTTTGAAGTAAGGCAAATTTTCCTTAAAGTAAAGAAACACTTCAAATATAGGCAAAAACTTATTTTGAGGATATAGTATCTTTGGTTTAAAATTATTTATCGAGTTACACCCAGAAAAGAGGGTATCTAATGCCAACTAAACTTTATTTTAGTTGAAGAAGATTAGTTGATTTTAGTCAAATTTTGCACAATATGAGTAAAAGTTCCTTATTTGAATAATTTTTTGCTAACTTTAATGATGTGAACTAAAAATAAGAAAAAAAAGTTGTATACAAATATAGTGCAAAATTTTACTAAAAATAAAATAGTTCATATTTTCCTAAAATGGCAGAAGTGTGCTTAAATTGAGTTCATGAATTGAGTGTGTAAATTTTACTAAAATTGTACCTGTCTCGAACTTCATACAGCGCTAAAGACATTTTAACAATTTTTAAATCCAATTTTTTCTTCCAACATATGAAATTTTCTTAAACAACAGAAAAAAATTAATTATTTTTAAAAAATTTTCTTCAATTTGACAAAAAGTATTAACTTATTTGTAACATGTTGCAATTAGAAAACTATTTTAGTTAAAATTTTCTAAAATAACCCTAAATTTTCTTCCACGATGGGGTCACTTTTTTTGGTGTAAGAAAACATTTTTTACTTTGAATTATCCGTTATAATTGCGACTTTTTTTAACTGGCATTTGTTTGTGCGTGAATAGCTATATTAATATACCGCGAAAAGAGAAAAAAATCGATAAATGAGATCTGTATCCTAATTTTAATTTTAAAATAATTTAAAAAAGTCTTTATTTTAAAGAAGACGCATCTTAGGCTCGGATCCAAATACCAAAATCCTTAAGAGAAGGTCAAAATATTTGGATCGAAGTAAACTTTTTTTGAGTGTATGTGCAATATTATGCATAATGTCAATTAGAGTAGCAGTAGAAAATAGGAATATATTTATTGTTTCAATTGGTTTAAAAGCTGTAAATAATTAATGGAACATTAGTAAATGCGTACATTTTTGCTAATTTTACCAAAGAGATTAAAATCCATTTTTACTACCTTGCACAATAACAATCAATTGATCCTATCAATTTGACAACTCTTTACGAAATGTTTGATTATACATTTATATATTTTAACATTTTTTAAACCACATTCTTTATTTTCCTAATTTTTCTTGTACAATAAAAATATCGGTAAATTGTTCAATTCAAAATGTAATTGATATAATTACCAAGTTCAAAAAAGCTTCCAATTAAACGGGTAATTAAATATTTTGACGTTTATAATATACACCAAAAAAAAATGTGAACTGTTTTAAAGGAAGAATGAACTACCACGCACGAACATTTAACTAAATTTTACTCCACATTTTGAGATTTCCACAAAGCTTTGTTAAAACCAGGAAATTTTAATGCCCTCTTGTACTTTTTAAGTGCAGTTCACAAAATTACATCATCTCATAGAAGAAAAAATTAACTAAAAGTAAAGAAGAAAATCATTGACGCCAAATCATGACCATTTTAATCATACAGTAGTTCATTCTTACTATTTTTGGGAATCGTACGAAAATCTTCTTTTGCTTTAGTTCAGATTGAACTTATGTGTACGGTCATTGAACTTTATACTCACGTTTAGTTCATAAAATTTTCGAGACATACTTAAAAAAAAGTATGATTTCATTAAGCTGTGGAAAATTTCGATAAAAATAATAAAATTTAACTACAAATATTTTTTTCCAATAAAAAAAGTTAAATTTGGTGTTAGTTTAACTACGGAAATTTTTTCTGTGTAAACATTAAAAGTAATTAATATTTACTTCTATTCTATTTCAACTATTCACGACAAATCCAAGAATGTACAAATTTGGTATTCTGAAATCAGATTTGCCCAAATTACAAAAAAAAATTATATCATCTCATAGAAGAAAAAATTAATTAAAAGTAAAGAAGAAAATCATTGGCGCCAAATCATGATCATTTTAATCATACAGTAGTTCATTCTTACTATTTTTGTGAATCGTACGAAAATCTTCTTTTGCTTTAGTTCAGATTGAACTTATGTGTACGGTCATTGAACTTTATACTCACGTTTAGTTCATAAAATTTTTGAGACATACTTAAAAAAAAGTATGATTAAGCTGTGGAAAATTTCGATAAAAATAATAAAATTTAACTACAAGCAAATATTTTTTTTCCAATAAAAATAAGTTAAATGTGGCGTTAGTTTAACTACGGAATTTTTTTTCTGTGTAAACATTAAAAGTAATTAATATGCACTTCTATTATATTTCAACTATTCACGACAAATCCAAGAATGTACAAATTTGGTGTTCTGAAATCCATGGTTATTTTTTAACAGATTTGCCCAAATTACAAAAAAATACGGATGGAAATTAAAATAAGTAGAATCTAAGGTTTTAATAATAAAACATTTCAAAATTTGTATATGACTTTAGTAATTGTTTGTGTACGTGAGTTAAATGAACTAAAAAAAGGGAAAATTATGCACATATTATGTCTCCCGCATAATAGTTCAGAATTTTTAAAAAATTTTAAATTTTACCAATATGGTACTAAAGGCATTTATGCAATTTTGACTCCAATTTTTTCCTTAAAAACTTCGAAAATTTCTTTATCAAGTTAAAAAAAAAAATAATTATAAAAATGAAAATACATTTTCTTGAATTTTGTGTACACAGTTTAGTTAAAATTTTCTAAAATTAACCAAATGGTCATAATTGGTCGCCAAAGATTTGATTCCTTTCTTTTAGTTCATTTTTTCTTCAATGAGAGGGAGTAACTTCGTAAATTATAGTTAGAAAGTATTCTCAAAAACAAGTGAAAACTATATGGCACTAAAGCCAATTTAATTCTCTTTTATTTCATTGAATTATTATGTTTTAAGAAATTTTTCTTGACTTTATTAAAATTATTATATGCATTTTTCTTTGGGGATTTTTCAACACGGACATTATTCAACTTACACATATGCTGGTGAATTAATTTCAGGACATTTTCAATACATATGGACAGCATTGAAATACACTACAATTCCATTTATACACTCAAAAAAAGTGAACTCTCTATTTCACTAAAGCCAATTTAACTTTATTTTAGTTCATGGAATTATTATGTTTGGAGAAAGTTTCCTTTACTCTAATAATTTTTTTGTGTACGTTAGTTAAATTAACTAAAACCATGAAGCATAGATTAACTAAATTCGTGTCTCCCACAAAATAGTTCAGAATTTCTTTAAATTAGTAAATTTTACTACAAAAGCTTCCATCATGAACTTCATATGTCACTAAAGACATTCTTGCAATTTTTAACTCCAATTTTTTCCTTCAAACTACAAAATTTTCTTTAATATGTGAAAAAATTTAGTTATGTCTAATAAATTTTCTTGAATTTGTCGAAAAATATTTACTTATTTTTGTGATATCGGCGTGATGCCAGCGCTTGTAATACTGTTTAGTTAAAATTTTCTAGAAATATTAAAAATTTTCTAAAATTAACCGAAAGTTTTCTTCCTGGTGGGTTCACTGTTTTTTCAGTGTACTATTCATGGCAAAACCATTAACGTAAATAATTGGTGTTCTGAGCTGGATTGTACAACATGTACAAGGGTGAACCTCAACAACTAAATGGAATCAAAAGACCATTTTAATATAAATATAGCATTATTTTTAAAGGTAAGTACTATGTTTCGTTTTCAAGGAATTAATTAATTTAGAAATATAAAAAGTTTCACATCTTTTCTATCCATAATTTGACAAGACTTGTTAAAAATAAAATTGTCTTCATATATATTTTTGTATTTTTAATTTAGTATTTTGATGGAAAAGCCGAACATAGTACTCACCTTAACTGGGCACTTTTTTAAACCAGAAATACATCCATCAGGTACATAATTCAATTTTCACCTGACTTATGCTAGCGAATTAATTCCACGGAAATTTCGGCGAGTAGAAGATGAAGATCATGATATGTGAACATGGGCCTTTATTCTAATTGATTCAATTAAATAATTTGTTAGTTTTTGTGGCACATTTGAACCAAAAGTCAATGCAAAATTCAACTAATTTTTAAATTGAAAGGTCATTTCACAAAATTGATAATTGAAGAAGATTCAATGCATTTCCATTTGAGGATCACAGTTGAGATATTAAGATGAATTCAATTATTTGGGGTAATGTCTGCTTTGAATTTTTAAGAATTTTAAGAATAAAGTGTATGCACATGATTTCGATATTAAAGTGTTGCAGCAATTTGTGTTAGAAAAAAAAACTCTACACTCATAGAAAAACTACTGTTAATAGTCAGCACAGACTGTTAATTTCTTGCAGTACTCTGCTATTGTATAACTTTTTCGGAAAAAGAACAAATAAATAGCCCAATTCTCAATAACAACTCCCTGGGAATTTTTTCCCTCTTCCATATTTCCCTATTCTACACAAAATCTCCCTGGTGAATTTTTCTTTATTCAATTTTCCCTTATTCTAAACCAACTTCGAAAATGGGAAATTTTTCTCTTGGAGAAAATTGGTATTACAACTGATAATAAAAAGGGAAAAACGATGACATAATTCCCCCAAAAAAATCAAGGGAGTTGTAACCAAAATGCATCATTTCTCTGTAATTTCCGGTCAAAAACCTTAAATTAAAATTGATGATGGGATGCATCCAACTACCGAATACTCATCTCATGGTCACTGATCTGTGGATATTTTAAAAATTCTTTTATATAGAAAATAAAGGTTTTACATTTAAACTATCGTGTCTGTTCTGGTACACACATGTACAATTTTCGTGTGGTGTCACACTTAAAAGGTGTTCTGGCCAACACTATACACCGTCATAGACCTGAAAAATCTACACGAACATTTCTTTTGTGTAGGCTTAGTGTACAGCCATCGTATGCAAAGTTAGAAGTTTTTATAACAAATAAATAACAGGTTCTGAAACTTTAATATGTTTTTTTATAAATATTTACAAATTTTATTGGGAAAGTCACTTATATATGGCAGAACCCACGATTTTAAAAATCCATCTAAAATTTGAACCGAAATTTCCTCTGATTGGTGTATAAATTTTAATCAGCTGATTTTCAGTGTGTTCGAAGGTATAATGTTGCCACAATTTTTAAAAGTTAACACAAAAAGTTTTAAGCAAAATTATCTTTGATTTTTGTGAATACTATCCGCTTTCCTAAACAAATCAAAGGTCTTTTTGAAAATATAAGGTAATTAAATTATAACTTTTACAAAATCAATGGGCTAAGAAAAGTGAATTTTACCAAATTTATTGCATGAAAAATATGGCATCTTCAATTCTGCAAAGTGTTCTTGGTGCACAAATCACTGAGCAAATTAAAAAAAAAAAAACTAACGCCGCCAATATCTTTCTGCACATGGAGGCCGCCACGATAGAAAATTTGTTTGCAATATTATTGTAAATATTTAAGCAATACAAATGAGAAAAACCTTAACAGAATAGTTAATTATGCCCACTATAATTAAATTTCCTTTAATGTATGGATGTTAAAACTGTTTGACCAAAACCAAAATAAAAACTTCTCCGCCGTCAAAAACAAAAACGAGAACGACACGGCGATCGTTTGTTCATGAGTAACATTGAGGAGGGATAGAAAAAAAAACAAGTCAAAACAAAGGTAGAAATCAAAATGTAATGTAATTGTCGCCTTCTTATTTGTTCTTGATAAATTGCTCTTGCCCTTACATTATTCACTGCTAACAAAAATCCGGCAGGCATTTCAATAGCTTTGAATTACGCACTTACTTTTAATTTTTTATGTTTATACCGGCAAAATATGTTTTTTTTTTAAATTTCTGTCTGCAAATAATATGGCTTGCAGAAAAAATCAGCTGCCAAATTTTTCGATTAAAAGTCCGAAAAAAGTGTTCACACGTGTGACTCAGAACAACTAACTTTGTGTGTAGTGTGTAGAAAGTGTATAGTGTGGTGCACAATGCGGTGTGACCCAGAACAGGCATGTATAATATCCCTTCCTGTTCTAATGTAGGTGCTTGTTTCTTAAAGGAGCAATAATGCGAACATGTGTCCCGCGTGGCGTAAAAAGCTGAAGAAATTTACTAGTTTTCCTCTTCCGTTTTGATGAAATATATCCAATTCGGGCATATACGGCGTTCTCACCAAGCATGTTTTGGGGTTTGAAATGTTTTGCCTTTATAAGCATTCCAAAACGAGTCGTTTTCCCCATACAAAAAATCAAGTTCAAAACACAAGTTTTCCTCGAAAACACGTAAATAATGTAAACCCCCCTACTTTGGAATACGCTCTGACTGAACATACTCTTTTCAAAATATATGTCAAACTATTGATATAAATTCCATACACTCAAAAAAAGTGAACCCTATATTTCACTAAAGCCGATTTAACTCTCTTTCAGTTCATGGAATTATTACTTTTTAATAAAGATTCCATGACTTTAATATTTTTTTGCGTACATTAGTTAAATTAACAAAAACAGAGGAAAAAATTATACACAAATAAAGCATAAAGATTAACTAAATTTGTGTCTCCCACAAAATAGTTCAGAATTTCTTAAAATTTGTAAATTTTACCAACAATGCGCCTATCTTGAACTTCGTATGTCACTAAAGACATTCTTGCAATTTTGAACTCCAATTTTTTCCTTCAAACAACAAAATTTTCTTTAAGAAGTGAAAAAAATTAATTACGTCTAATAAATTTTCATGAATTTGTCGAAAAATATTTACTTATTTTTGTGATGTCGGCGTGATGTCAACGTTTGTAATACTGTTTAGTTAAAATTTTCTAAAAATAATCGAAATTTTCTAAACTTAACCAAAATTTTTTTTCCTGGTGGGTTCACTGTTTTTTTCAGTGTAGAAAAACCGAATAAACAAAGGCTTTAAAGAACATAGGGATGTGAAAATAACATAAAAAATTTCCCCTTTGCG
Organism: Haematobia irritans; assembly: GCF_050003625.1. NCBI lineage: Eukaryota > Metazoa > Arthropoda > Insecta > Diptera > Muscidae > Haematobia > Haematobia irritans. The sequence goes on from NC_134400.1 coordinate 86,261,759, forward strand.
ATCGCGGTATTTATTTGCGTATATTTGAATTTAGAGTAAATGGGAATTTCGAATTTTCATTGCAACCGTCAAGGTAAAACATCTCAACTCGGTGTGAACGGTGAAATGTTTTGGAAAAACGAATGAGGAAAACGAGTCAGTGGGAACATAGCAATAGGTGTTCTTTAAATATATTTATGACTTCTTTATGAACTTTGTTCAGGCTACTCTGGGCCACAGATATGTCTCGATCTTTTCCTACGCCCTTTTTGGTAGCCACCGTCGACAAAGAAGCGTAGCACCTAATCTTACTAGTGGAGATAATCCAATAGACTTTCGTTGAGGTGGAATTTGGGCTGCTAATACATCCAACAGGTATTTGAAGGCTGGATTATTTACCCTATAATATTGTATCACAATGGACTGAATGGTCTAAGTGAGTCCGAATCAAATCGGGCTGCCACTTTAACCCTATAAATCCCATGATCTAAGTAACAACCTCTTCATGTACAAGTATGAAGTTACAACGTTTCAGGCAACTCAAGTGGGTTAATGGCATCGCGTAGCTTTCTCCTTTATATCCTTTAGACCTTGTTACGTTGATACGCCTCTCCTCAGCTACTACCATAAACACGGCACTAAACATTTTTGAAGTTTTTCGCGTTTAACTCAACTTTTACATCAATTTAATAAAATTTCATTTCAAAATTTTTATATTAAAAATTTATTAAAATAAAACAGTTGAAGTAAAACAGCTGACTTCGAATACTCTGAATTATTTCTCCCATTCCCCCACTGTTTAGAAAGGAGGATTTTATTCCCTGGGAAAATGAATTCCCAGGGAACAAATTCCCTAGGGAATATTCAGAATTGGGCTAAAAGAGTTAACAGACAGATTTCTGAACATTTTTGATGATCCGGTTTAACGAAGAAGAAAATTACAGTTGCAATAAGCCTAAATCAGACCCTGAAAATCCTCAAACATTGAAAAACAATTAGTCATTGTTGAAAAAATTGCCAAAAACTGCAAACGCTGGATGCTGTTATATTTTTGTACTTCATGCTGAAGGGAAATATAAAATTTTAAATTTCTAGATTCTAAAATATTCTCCAAAGTATTGTCAAGAACCAAAACTCGTTTTTTTTTATATTCCTGCGATCTAATATCCTTAATAGCTCCTGTTATACCTTAATTTGAGAAATATTCAAATATTTAACTTGTTTGTTTGTTTCAGCCAAACTAAAACCTGATTTAGTATAATCAAGTTTGAAAAAAACAACAACATATAATGTTTGCTATCTCAGCACACAGTAACTGTGTTTTCAGCACCAAAAATATACTACAAAGAGACCCAATAAATTTCAAACCCAATTTGGTAAATAAAACAAATTTAAGTTTCAATTCAGTTTTTTTTTTGTTTTCAATCATAGATAATGAGATATCATATGCGTAATAGTTTAGCATATATATTTTGTTATATTCAAAACACTATAAAGTAAAACATATAAAAAAATTAAACAATTAATAATAAGCATACCAAATAAGAACTAAATCTAAAATTAGAAAGAAAAAATCAAACAGTATACATTTATGCATAGCAGGTGTTTTCGTTATATCGTATTCGGGGTTCGACTATTATTATTTTTAAAACAATTAACAGTGTACATATTGAAACTTATACACAGTTATACAAAATTTCATATTTTCCATTCATAGAACTATTGCCAAAAATGAAAACCAAGAAACATATTAGTTATATATTTTGGTGGTTGTAGTAACGTAAAAATCTATTGCAATATACTACGCGTTGTTTTCTTTAAATCGTGTAATTGTCATAGAGCTAACATAAAAACAATACTTGTATTCTATGGGGTTTTAATAGTTCAATATATATATATATATATATATATATATATATATATATATATATATATATATATATATATATATATATATATATATATATATATATATATATATATATATATATATATATATATATATATATATATATATATATATATATATATATATATATATATATATATATATATATATATATATATATATATATATATATATATATATATATATATATATATATATATATATATATATATATATATATATATATATATATATATATATATATATATATATATATATATATTTTTTTTTTTTTTGATTTGGCTTTTTTAATTTTTAATAATGTTTAGTTTATTCGTTTACCAAAACTTTCTTACAAACAATGAATACTTATTCATTTTAGTTTTGTTTTATTTATTGTTTTTGCTAAATAACAACTAAAGCTTACATTTATTGCGGGTTCAGTTGTGGCCACACACATATATACTTAAACACCATTTAAAACATTAAAGAATAAAAATTAATTTGGGATTATCTTTCTAAAACTTATGGTAAATTGCTAATAAATCTATAGCATTTCTCATTGAAATTGAATTTATTTGTTAATTTTAATTATGGTCCATAAATTTCTATAAAACACTTTCAAACTCTGCTTTAAAATTTATATATTTTTTTGTATTTTTTTTTTTTTAAGATATCTCTTTGTTTTGATCAAATTACAACTAATGCTGCAAAGATTTAGCAGTCTTAATTCTTTTGTATTTTGTATAAATGTGTGTGTGTGGGTTAAAGTTTATAATTTTTTTCCTAAATTTAAAGGTGATTTTTCATTTATATAGTATTTTGATTCTTTACCACAAAAATATTGTTTGGCTTAGTTTCAATCAATTTTGTTTTTTCGATGTGTCGTTTTTGTGTGTTAGTGTCATAAAGAAGGGGAGAAGGTTTCGTAACAATAGGTATGAATGGTGTTACCATTACATATTAACTCACATATAGTATTGCAATAATTTCTGATCTAGCGGAACACAGAAACAAATTTCACGAAAATTTTTCCAGTTAAAATCTTAATTGAGTTTTAAAAAATATTCAATTAAAAATTTAATTGATTTAACAAATTTTTTAATTGAAATACAAATCAATCACACAAATTAATAGTATCAATTAAATATTTAATTGGATCAATTAATTTTTTAATTGACTGTCAATTATTTTTTTTTTAATTGATACTATCATTTCTGTGATTGAAGACATTTCAATTAAAAAATTAATTGGATCAATTAATTTCGTGATTGAATCTCAAAAAAACTTTTTTTGTGTGAAGGCTTCATATCTAAAGTTCGATGGCATAGATACTTGCAAATAGTGAGAATCCTAGATGTTTTCTGAAAGCGGGAAGTCGGAAGTACCTAAAACTTTGGCAAATTTTTTGTTTTGCAATTCGACCAAATTTTAATTTTTTTACTGTGGTTGAAATAGACAACAAAACATATAATGTTTCAAAAAAAAAATTATTTAAATAAAATATAATTAAATCGTTTGATTTTGCTCTATAATCTTTTGTGCTATTGACAAATAAAAATGTAGACTGCGATATTGATTTTTTTTTTGGGATTGGGTTTCAAAAATCCAAAATTTCAAAATAGGGATAAAGTGGGAACATTTTTTACTTTTCAAACCAATTCAAACCATTAGAAACCACTTCACTACGCTCAAACAATTTTGTTATTTATAACAGTAGTTTTTGTCTGCTGAAAACGTACGTGTACATTTCCAATTCAAATGACAGAGCATTTAATGAGGTCTATAATTTTTGCGCAGCGAAATTTTCACGCAATTCAAAGTTATTGTACATGACCTCAAAGAGGTTTAGTGTATCACAATTGCATGGTTTGTTTAATTAATAAGTGAACTTATAATTTTATTAGGATCAGCAGAAAATGTCAGTAAACACTAAATTTTAAGCAGTATTTGTGTTGTTCCAAAATAGCAGGTTGCTTGCTGTTTTAGCAAAAGACAAAATGGCGAAACAACAATTTTTGATCTGCTGAAATACAGCAGTCAGTGTTTGCTATTAACAGCACACTTTTTTTTCTATGAATATATAGATGTTTATCATATCACATTCATTGTCCGTCTTCCGCATACTTTAATAGAAGTGAAACAAATTTCAAAGTCGAAAAAACTAGCAATTCTTTAAAATTAAAAAAAAAAAAATACTTTTTTAAAAAGCGAAATTTATTTTTTTCTACTTTAAGTATTTGAAAACGTCCATTGATATAAACGGAAAGTTGAGAAAAAAAATCGATTTTTTTTTTCGAAATTTCACATTTTAATAAGATGAGAAATGGATTTAAGGAAATGCTGTAAGTCGATATTTTCTGTAAATATAATCGAACACGATTTGACGGTCTGATCTGATCGTACACACAAAAAAATTTCACGAAAATTTTTCCAATTAAAATTTTAGTTGAGTTTTAAAAAAATATTCAATTAAAAATTTAATTGATTCAACAAATTTTTTAATTGAACCAAAAATCAATCACAAAAATAATAGTATCAATTAATTTTTTAATTGGATCAATTAACTTTTTAATTTACCTTCAATTAATATATTAATTGATACTATCATTTCTGTGATTGAAGACATTTCAATTAAAAATTAATTGGATCAATTAATTTCGTGATTGAATCAGAAATTTTTTTTTTTTTGTGTGTATATCCTTAGTTCGTTGTAAGCCTAAAAAAGAACGTAAAGAAAAATTTAGTAAAAATATTCACAAATTCACAAATTTGATTTTTGTTTCATTGTCATTTTCCATGCCATTAATAATTTGTGCACGGTGGTACAATTATTTATAAGGTAGCCTTAATTCATCAGATGACTTTAAAGGGCTCAGCAAAATGTTAAAACATATTGTTGATATTATGACTTTTGGGTACATTTTGTTGTTATTCAAATGGAGAAAAGGGCCAAAAATCTTGCACCCAGTTTAATATTTTTCACTTAAAATGTATTTCCATACCATTAAGAAACATTTGTCACGAATGACACAAAATTCCAACAAATATTTTTGTTTTTATTTATTTACTTTTTACTGACATTGTGCTAATCTGTCTTAATATTTTTGTTGTTATCTTTTTGCTGCTTTAGTTAGGCTACCTTATAAATAATTGTACCATGATTTGTACTTTGCTTGAAATTGAATAGCAACTTTTTTCTGTTGATCTAACATTTCAAATTTATTAATTTTTTGTTCCTTACAAACAATAGAGATAATTTTCGCTTTAACCAGAAAAATAAACGTTATAAACGAATTCTTTAAAAACTTTATGAAGAATTCATAATTTTTTACACTTTGGAAGTCAAGCTATTTATATATTTTCAAAAAGCCCAAATTATTCCTTGAAATTCCTATTTGTATTGAAAGTTTCACCGAAAAATTTGTAAAAGGTCATAAAATGTGGGACGATTTAAAAAAGCTCTACATGTGGCGTTACGAAAGATTAAAGTTCAACTCCCTTCTATTTACAACTGTCTTGATTTGAGAAAGTGTATGCTTTACATGTCTCCTACTTACTTCAAAAAATTTTTTTAAACAAAAATTACGATGTCAACTTCTTGCAAAATAATATGAAAATAGTCCATTTCATGTTATTTTGTAAATGAAGTTAGTAGGTGATATGCGTTCGAATGAATATGTCCTTACGAAATTTTTCTTGTAATTTAATGTTTTATAAACATATTAGAAAAATCTATAGACATTAATAAAGGAAAAAGAAAAATCGTATATTCACAACACGTTAATGTTTATTGTTTATTTAAAGATATATAGTTTTGTTTTAAATTTTATTTTAGTAATTTATTATATATAATTATTATTGTTGTTTCTGATTCTGTGTTCTTTGTTGTTGCTGTATTCTATACTAAATCATTATACTCAATATATATATACTTGGTTGCTTGTTGTTTTTAATATATAAATATATGTATGTGTGACATATGTATATATATTTAGTTTTTGCTTATGAAAGTTTGTTAATGTTCTTTTATTTTATATTTTGCTCTAAAAATTGTTTCTTGCAAATATTTTGTTTCTTATTATAAATTTTATTGTTTGGTTTTGTTTTTAAAAATTTTTATGTGATTATGTTTTTTTCTTTTAATTTTTTTGTTTATATTTTTGTTATTTAAAAAAAAAAGTTTCACACATACATATATATATATATATAGGTTTGTTATGTAAAAAAATTATTTTCCTTAGAATTATTTAGTTTTTGTTTACTGTGTTTTTTCCAAGTATATTTTTATTCACGTTTAGTTAACTGTTTTAAAATGTATTTTTAAATTTGTGTTTTGCATTTGCTTTTTGCTTATTATGCTACTAAAACACAAATATTTTTAATAATATTTTTTTTTGTTTCTTATTTAATGTTCCGCTTTTTGCCATACAAATCAAAGTTGGTAAGTGAATAAAATATTTAAATATTTTCTTTTTTTTTAATGTTCTCTTATTGAGATATTTTTGTTTATTTATTTTGCAGTACCAGTACATGTAGTAAAAATCTTGTGTGTACACATATTCTTATTTCGTTTAGATATAATGCTTCTTTGAAATAATAAAAATAATTGTTTGTCATATAATCATCATAATATGGTAATAATAAAAAGTAATAATAGTCGATAATATAATAATATTGTTCTTCACGTATTTAGTAAGTAATATGTATATAACTTGTATTTGTTGTTGATTGGTTATTTGTTTAATGGGTTGATTTAATTACGAACTACATCACAATAATTATAAGCTAAATATTTTATTGGTTTAATATTCTCTATTAATAGCCCATACTTTGTAAATGTGTGGGTATTGTAATAGTGTTTTCTTTTTTCTTTGTTAGGAGATATAATAATCCCTTGCTAGGAAATATACTTGTATTTGTTGTTCTTACCAGGCATAAAAGTACATAAGTAACCAAACACAAAAAATATATATATATTTAATAGAAAAGGCAAACCCCTGACATTTTTAATTTTATTTTTGTAGAACAAAATTAACTTAGAATATTAAATGAAGTTTTGTAATTTTTTTTTTTGTATTGCCTCCAATTTCTCGAAAATAGTATTAAATAAAAATTTCTTTATGAAAAAATGCATACACTAGCATAAGACAGAAGCTTTTTACGCCTACCTTATATAAATGTGCTTTGCCTTAAATGTTTCACCATTATCACTGGTTTGCTTACAAAAAATGAAAAACTAAAAAAAAAAACGAAAAGCTAAGGCCAGTTTGCCAAAAGAAATTAATTGTTCACAATTTAAAAACTTCTTTTTCCAATGCAACATATGTCAATTTTAAAATTTGGCAAATTTATCCTACATTTTTTACTCATTTCCAATTGCTGGTAATAAATTCATATACAAATGATAGACTTTCCAAGATTTTCTTTAAAGTCGGTTGCTGCAAGTCTTTTATTGGCTGAAATAAACCATAAATGAGCGCCGATCTCATTCGGCAGCAATGGGACCAAACAAAAAGTTATTTTCAGTCCTTACAAATATAAAGCCTAAAGTTTTCATGAATTCTTTTTCGATAGACCAACCAGCAAAAACCAACTGCTTTTATTTTCGCAATAAAATCTGGTTATACAGTATTGTAATTTTAGTTCCCTAAATAAAAACTCCATAACATGGTCTGATTTTAAAATTCATAAAAACGTTAGGAATTTACTAAAGGACTTTTCAATGGTTCACACGATGTTGTTAGATGTTATTAGAAGCTATCATTACTACCAAACTATTAATAATAAGAAAAGGCCTTTTGAATTCGGCTTTGAAAGGGGGGTTCCTTAATAAGAACAAATACAAATAGGTCTGTACTTATTCAGAAGTTTACTCATTATCCAATAGGGGATATTCGTTGCCCTTTTTAAGAACTCCTTAAATATAACAAGAGTTTAATGATTCCAGAATGAAATATGAGATGCATAAAGAATTTTTTTGTATTTAAATAAACACTAAGTTGGATTTTAGTCCATGTTTTCTTTGTCATAATCATCCTCTTGATATTTACATAGATATAGAAAAATAGTCAAAAAGAAATTTTCAATGTAAACCGTTTGTTCAAAAGGACTCTGATTTCCCCATTTGTGCTCACATAAGGCTCATGCACCAATGAAAAGAACAACGTAAAACACGGGTTTTTGTATATCAAATCGGGTTACGCCCCTAGATTTGATGAATACAAAAATATTTTACATATATAAATGAAATCTTATTATCAGTATATTATAAGAAGCATAAATGAATGAGTAAAAAATGCATATTTTTAAATCGCATACCAACATTGTTGCATTGCATTGTTACTATATGAATACAAAAAAAAAAATATATATATGTATATGTATTTCTTGAATTTGTGTTACTACTTTCTTAAAACTAAAAATATATTCTATATCATATGTGTACTTTAATTATGAAAGCTTATTGTAAACAATAAAAAAAAACACAATAATATAAAGGGTATAATAGTAGTATAGTAGTTATGAAAAATTATTAAAATTTACGAGAAATGAACAAACGAACGAATAAAAACAAAGAAATATTTTAAATGAAATTCATACAATTTCAATTGTTTTTGTATTTACGAATATGTTTCGTGTTTTTTTTTCTTATATATAAAGGAAATAAAATTTGAAATTACAAAATTTTTGAATATACAATTACTGTGTATTGTCTTCTATAAAAATATAATTCTTTAATCTTGTTACAATATTATGTAGGTTCTCAAAAAGAACAATGGTATAAAACGAAATTAATCATTAAATAGTAATAATAATATTTAATATATATATATTAATAAAAGGTATTTTTGTTATAGCGGTAGGAAATACGATATATGTGTATGTATAAATAAATGAAAAAAAAAATACATATAGATATTTGTTAATTTATATTCATTTATTTATTATATATTTAGTTATTGGTTTTATAAGAATTTTATTTGTTTTATTAAAAGTATTTATATATTTATTTACATATTTTTATTAATTTATATGTTTTATTTATTTATTTTTATTAATTTATATTTTTTAATTTATTCGTTTTGTACGTTATTATATTTGTAACGCATTTCTTTCGAAAATAATAAGCAGAAGCAAAACAAAAAATATATGTAAAAATATTTCCATACCTTTTCTTTGTATATAAAAAATTATTTTCTTTGCTCTCGTTAAAATAAAATTAATAAGGTACAGCTACGATTGGTGTATGTGTTTATGTATGAGTTTGTCTTCATTTGTATATCTGTAATTTTTATAGTTTATGCATAAAAATAGAAAGAGAGAAATTACTTAAACTAAACAAATATTTTGAATAAAAATTTACAAAAGTAATTATATTAATTAGTTTATGTTTTTTTTTCGTTTTCTATTAACAACAGAGCTCAAATTTAGTAGAAATATTACAAGGGATTTGAGAAGTTGTAAAAACCATTGACGCAAATAAAAGATAAATAATTACATTGTTTATTTTAATTTTTCTGTTACCCCGTTATTCATATAGAAAAATATTTGCTAAACCAATACGAAGCCTTTGTTATATTAAAAAACGACTTTCTACTTTAGTTTCTTTCTCCTCGCTATATAAAATAGTTTATCTATACATATGTATGTGTTTTAAATATTTATATTAGTGTGTATCTTTACCATTAAGGTAAATACCTAATTTTGTTGCTCTTTATCTTTGAATTTTCTTAGCATTATTTGCATTTTTTTTCTTTATTTGATTAACACACTTTTACATTTGTTTCTTATTTAGTTTTTAGGTACTCTAAATTCTAATTTTTATTTATTTTAAGGAAGTGATTTTTTCCTATTAATTTAGTTTCAAGTGTGATTTTGTTACATGAGTGAGTAAGTGAGTGTGTGTGTGTGTCTTTGAGAAAGAGTGTATGAGTTCCTATACGGTTATGTGTTTTTAGAATAATAATCCTCATACACTGATTTCTTAACATATATTTTTATTTTAAAATACAACAAATATTTGAAACTCTAGCGATATAAGGTATTTTTCAAAATTTTCATTTCATTGATATTCATATTAGTTTGCAGGTTTTATCATATCGAAATTGTTAGAACTGTAATCTCTAGAATTTTGAAGAGAGTCTAATGTAAGTTTACCTATGGTGACGTTGATTTTAAAATAATATTTCAATTTCTAGGTTTAGGATCAAAATTCTTACAATGGCGTTTTAATTCAAATTTCATTTAATTTGATTTTTAATTTCATTGAAAGCTTAAGGAACCCTCCAGAAAATGCCAAATTCTAAACATCGTAAAAATATGGAGGATTCAAATTCCTTTCTGTTGCAAAAAAAACTAAATATATTTATTACACCAACAACACATCTAATGCATCAGCAATACTGTCCTGTTGAAAAAATGAAAACATTTAGAGTCTGTTAAAATATCAAATGTAATCTATTTTTAGTGAATCTTAAATATATTATATTGACTTCAAAAGTACTTTAATTGCGATTTCATTTTTCCAGCAAAAAAAAAAATATATTTTTCCCAAATATTTTAGTAGAAGTCAACGCATCGTTTACTGATAGTATATTGATGGCAACAACTATAAATTAAAAAAATCCAAAATATCATTACATTATATTAAATATTAGTGAGCAGCAGCAGTAGTTAAAAGCCATTGTAATAACTTTAAACGATTTTAACCCTAACCATAAGATTTAAAGGTAGTTCTTCTTGGTGGATTAAAATCTCGCATATTACATGCAATTCAGGAGTTTAATTAGAAGTAACATAATTTTGCCGAAATTCCTTTTATAGTATCCAAAAAAGCTCCATAAAAATCAAGTACTTTGGGATATCGAATGGAAATTTTACCAGAAAAATTGTTCTACTTCAGAACTCTGAACAATAATGCTATGTCGAAATCTAAATATATAGGGTTCTTTCTGCTGGAGCAAAAGAGAAAAATAAATCAAAAACAAAAACTTTGAATAATATTTGCATTCAAAACCATTTCAAAGGATCACTTATGGAGGCTTTAATTGCCAACACTTCGTAAACTAATGTTTGAATGTACAAAAGAAAATTTTTCAATAATTATAAAATAGAAAATATGCTTCTTTCATACCTCTTAATTTTGGAAATTACAGTTCCTTTACCAAGTCGATTTAGATAAACCTATTAACAAATGAATTACATGCAAATTTTTATTAAAAAAAAAACGATATTCCACGATGCCTTATTTGGCCATTATGTGGACATAAATTTACACCGATCGTGTGTAAGTGCTTATATATATTTTTCTCTTGCTAGTAATTATGATTATGACAATAATCCATTTAAAAAATCTTTTGAAGCTTTTGTTTAGTGTTTACTTTTTGTTTAAATTCTACACATAAAAGTGATTTCTTGATTGCCCACAACAATAAAAAGAAATGTAGATGGGCTTTTGTTTGTAGGTGTAGGTTGTTGGTATTTTGTTTGTTTTTCTCAATTAATCTAATTTTTAGTACATATTATTAATAATAAATATTTACAAGTTTTTGTATATTCTAGTTAATGTTAAGGAAAGAGAGAGAGTATGGTGAGATAAAAGGGGGTGGGGAAGGGGGTCAATGGAAAGACGAACACAATAATGTCTTTCCAAAAGTGTTTTCTAATTTCGTTTTTTGTTTTCTTTAACATAATAATCAGTGATAGTTTGCCATTGCAATACAATTGTTGAAATAATTATTAATTGTATAAAAATATATATATATAAATATTTATATGTATGTATTATATATATGCTTGTATAATAGACGAAGAAGATGTGAATGAGAGGAAAAAAAGACAAATCTTAGATATTATTTAATCCTTAAAAACGTGTACGTTTTGTACGCAAACGTTGTTGTTTTTGATGCAGCAACTTATGCTCCTTAAACATTTTATAAAACTGACACAAACTATTTGTTAAGTAGTCGAATTTTCCCATATGACAGCTTTGTTGACTGAATTGCTGCTGTTGTTGTTGTTGTTGTTGGCTCTCATTGGTAATGGTGGTGCTGACCGAGGCCGAGACCGACGTTGTTGCCATATTTTTAGAGGTGGTATCGGAGGAAACAATGGATGCAGCAGTTGAAGTTGATAATGATGATTGAGTTTTTATTACCTTATCATTGTCATGCTCTTCATCATCATTAGCAAAGTAATTGGGCATAATTGGCAGAAATGTTTGATGATGCTGTGTGTGGATATTATATATGGTCTGTTGCATCATTAGAAACCACCATTGATTTAAATTTGAATTTTGTATATTCTGTACACTAGATGAGAGCGTACTTTCTGGGCAATCAGCGGCTGTTGTTTTTGTTGTTATCGCCATCGATCTATTGAAATTATCAATTTGTGGGTGCTTTTGTTGTTGGTCGTTGTCATTTCCAAGTGATAGGTTCTTCGTCGTTGAATGGGAAATTGTATCTAATGATGTTAGCTGCTTGCAATCATGCATGAACGATCTAGAATTAGGTGTTAGTAAGAGCAATAGGATGGTAGTATGATGATGGAAGGATGGCAATGATGGGTACGTATGGTAAGTAGGCAGGGAAGGAAGAGAAAAAATAAAATTTTATTAAACAATTCTCTTCATATAGCTAACCATAAATTCCATTCTATTCTGAATGTATTTGATTTGCATTGTCTTTGCGGTTGACTCACTCGTTATGTTTAAATCAGTGTTTATTCGCCCCCATACCATATATTCGTCGGTGCGTAATGTGCATGTTTGCTGGCGGCTACCTGGGCTGGACTAAGGGGAGCAAATTGGCTGTACTGTGTTGGAAATTGTATGTGTGCGGGCAATGGATGGGATGGAATAACCTGTATAGAGTGGAAAGAATTTTTCTATTTTAAATATCATGATCTATAAATTATGTAGCAAAGTTTTTACACTGGACAAATATTTGAAAGAAATCAACAAAAATTTATTTATCCAGTCCAAAAAAAAACTATTTTTGTTGACCCTCTCTTCCGCGCAATTTTGTGTTATATGTATATACGACCATAGTTCTACTGTGCCGATTCTTAAATATCCAACACCATGGATCCCATAAAAGAATTTTGGTCGAAAAAAAAACATCTCGTAAATGATTGCATGAACGGATTACGTATTTTATAGGAAATCACGAATTTAGTTTAAAGAATTTCAAGTTGATTCGATAAACAAGTTGATTTGATGACACCACATATGAGGTGGTACGTCTGGAGGTGGCAGTTGGTGTCTGATGTTAAATTTTTATAAGTCATTATTCTTATATTATATAAATTTGAAAACACGAATTTAATATAAAGAATTTCAAGTTGATTTGATAAACACCCAAAAAATCATATATTTTTTTATGTTTTAAAATGTAATCCAAAGCAGTAAAACAAAAACAAAAGCGTGTTTTTGCTTTACTGCTATGATTTAATTTGAGAAAATTTCATATATTGAGCAAATATAGGCACATCTTTTATTGTGCTGCAGAAGCCTCTAGGAATAACTCTTTTGTTTGTTTCAACCAAATTAAAACATGTTCTTATTGAAATCGGGTTTCCAGCAGAGTTTTTGCCTTTTTTGCAGATTTATCTGCTGTGTCTAACAGATTTTGTTGAATGTAAGTCAGATTCTGTATTTATATGAACTATTTGTATTTAAGTTCTAGAGGACATATTAAATATTTCGTCTTAGCGTTTATGAAAATCTATTAATAATATCTCCTTCGGAATGTAAAAATCTGGGAGCGGTCTACATTGGGACTGTATTCGTTAGATGTAGTGGCAGCCCATTATTTAAAGCTCACTTAGACTATTCAGTCCATTGCGATACAACAAGTGGTGAACGCAGACTGGTTCTCTGATAGAGAGAAACAAGTGTCAAGGTGTAGAGGGCTATGAGAAAAAATTGGTTTGTGTGTCAATTTTTTTCCAAACCAGCTCTGCCAAGGAATAAACTAAAATAGCAGTATTCTCAAAAAAAATCCTTTTCGAAATTGTCCTTGACATTATTGTGAAACCACATTAAGAAGCTTTGAAAAACTCACAAATATCACCAGCATGAGTGATGGTTCGAAACGGGGATTGAACTCATGTCCGTTTGTACACAAAAAAAAAAATCTGATTCAATCACGAAATTAATTGATCCAATTAATTTTTTAATTGAAATGTCTTCAATCATAGAAATGATAGTATCAATTAAAAAATTAATTGATCCAATTAAATATTTAATTGATACTATTAATTTGTGTGATTGATTTTTATTTCAATTAAAAAAATTTTTGAATCAATTAAATTTTTAATTGAATATTTTTTTAAAACTCAATTAAGATTTTAATTGGAAAAATTTTCGTGAATTTTTTTTTTCTGTGTATGCAAGGCGGGCGTGCTAGCCATTTCACAACGGTGTCTACTAACCAATGCACGACGGTATGTACCGTAATTATTTGATTTGTGTACACTCAAATAAATTTATTAGCAGATAGAACAGGTAAGTTTGCAGTCACTGTTTGCCAAAATTCAAACATTGTCTGTTATTTTGTTTTAACTCGTTTATCCTTGACCCTTAAGTTCACACAACTAATAAAAAATCGATATTTGAACAATGTTCAAAATGCTCGTCAATCAGACAAAATTTTTCCTCAACTATATTTTTCCCATCAAAGGCAACATTTTTCCAAAATAGGTTTAGGTTAGGTTAGGTGGCAGCACGATGTATCAGGCTCACTTAGACTATTCAGCCCATTGTGATACCACAATCACTGAGTGCTGCCCGATTCCATGTTAAGCTCAATGACAAGGGACCTCCTTTTTATAGCCGAGTCCGAACGGCGTTCCACATTCCAGTGAAACCACTTAGAGAAGCTTTGAAACCCTCAGAAATGTCACCAGCATTACTGAGGTTGGATAATCCACCGCTGGAAAACTTTTTGGTGTTCGGTCGTAGCAGGAATCGAACCCACGACCTTGTGTATGCAAGGCGGGCATGCTAACCATTCCACCACGGCTTTAAAATGTACTTGTATTTAGTAGATTAGGACTAACCAAAAATTATACGAACTTGTTGCTAATGAAAATAACTGAATTGACTTAATAAAAACATACCTGACGACTTGAACTGTTATGGGCCGGTGGAGGAGCGACCACTGCACGATTATAGGCATATGTGGGTGCAGCTTGCGAAACAAATACCGTAGGACGACGATACATTTCACCCTGTACAGCAGCAGCGGCATAAATATCCTGCTGAAGAATTGCAGCTGCTGCAGCAGCCGAAGAAGGTGAACTACCCATCGGTGTTGTAGTGTTGTTCTGATGCGGTTGAGACTGACTTCCACCAGATGATTGCGGCTGTTGTTGTAGTTGAGATGACTGCGATGGTTGTCGATAGACTTGAGCAGCACCCCATGAAGGTGGACCAACAGCGGCAGCAGCTAAAGAAAAATGATAAATACATATTCAATTAGATTAATAGTTATAGTTATTGAAGTGTTTGTTAAAATTAAAATCGTAGACTGAGACTTGGAAAATAGGCTCCTGTATACTGCAAGAAATGTATTAATAGACGCATCATTAAAATCTACAAGAAAACAGCTCAGTCAAGTGACGAAGGGAGAACAGAAACTAACAAAATATACACAAAAGACCTTTGTAAATTATTGAAAGCATTATTATTAAGAATTAACATGTTTGCAAATGTAGACTCAGCAACAAGCTAAACGTTACAACAAACCAAATGATTAATGATCCAATTTTATTGCAATAACTGCTCTTAGAAAAAACCTTTTGAAAATCCTAAAATTTTACAAGTTTTAAGATTTATTATTTGTTAGGCCAATCAGTGAGGGAATTCTAGATCAGGTGATATATTTTTTAAGGGCATTACACTCATAGAAAAACTCGTATACACTCAAAGAAATTTATTGGTACACCCAGCAGAAAAATATGCTAAAACCACAAACAGTATGCTGAAAATGATTCCGGGCAAATACAATTTTTTTATTTCAGCTGTGCTTTATTTCACTTCAAGTGATGTCACGCAAAGTATTATTAGTCGTTAATCACAATAGGATGAGTTTCATGTATTGCGTATTTATTTATCCTCCGACCGATATTTGATAAAATTTTAAATATATAAATATATACCGATCGACTCAGAACCACCTTCTGAGTAGGTTTAGCCCTTGGTATCCGTCCGCCTGACTATGTATTTGTTGTTCGCAGTATTCAGGTCACTATTATTAACCGATTTTGATGAAATATAATTTTATTTTTAATTATATTATCAAACAAAAAGGAATGCCCAACAACTACTAACTGTGCGCAAAAAAAAATAATTTAGAACTACCTGTTCCAATAGGTTAGGTTAGGAGTCAGCCCGATGTATCAGGCTCACTTAGACTATTCAGTCCATTGTGATACCACATTGGTAAACTTCTCTCTTATCACTGAGTGCTGCCCGATTCCATGTTAAGCTCAATGACAAGGGACCTCCTTTTTATAGCCGAGTCCGAACGGCGTTCCACATTGCAGTGAAATCACTTAGAGAAGCTTTGAAACCCTCAGAAATGTCACCAGCATTACTAAGGTGGGATAAGCCACCGCTGAAAAACGTTTTGGTATTCGGTCGAAGCAGGAATCGAACTCACGACCTTGTGTATGCAAGGCGGGCATGCTAACCATTGCACCACGGTTGCTACCTGTGCCAATACTTTTTATAATTTAAATATTTAAAGAACAAAAATTTTTCTAAAATAAAAAATGATCCAGATTCTTAATGCAGTTACAATCTGAATTAAATTATTTTTTTAATTTCAAATAGCTTCATACCACTCTTAATATGTGTTTTTTAAACAAAACATATTTAACACTTTTTGTTAATATTCTTCGGGAAGAGGGTGGTCCCATCCAACCAATCATGTACTGTAGTTAGGCCATCATCCACATATCCTATGAATTTCAAGCGTGGTTTGTCAAGGAGAAGTATCCCTCTCTCCATCATACCAGATTATCAAATAAAGTATCCTATTTCAACGCCATAAAAACACTATGTTTCCTGTCATATAAATCAAATTTAAAAATTCTTAAAGAAGAGCATAACATTTTGTAAAATGACGGGTAGAGGGAACGCCCTCTAACTTATCTACACTATTACAAAGCCGAGTTCTCTTCTTTAAAAAAAATATGGCAATGTTTAAGGAATGAATTTTATTCGAAAAATTAATTTATTATTCACAAATTCAAACATTATTTCGAAACGGTATTTAAATAAGATACCAAACAAAGAGTTTTAATATTTTGTCGTTCCACCTTGCGCATCAATAACAGCCTGTAGACGTCTAGGCATTGATGCGACTTACTTCTCCGTAATATCAGGTGGTATATCGGCCCAAGCACGAATAAGGGCGGTTTTTAAAGTTTTCCTGTTACTGATATTATATTTTCACACATACTTTTCCAAAATTTCCCATACGGGCTCTATAGGGTTAAGATTGGTGATTGGGGTGGTAAATATAGCTGTCTTGGGGCATAATAGAGGAGCCAATCGCGAATAACATGGGCGGTATGCTTAGGATCGTTATCCTGTTGGAAAATCCATTGATTTCGCAGACCCAATTTTTCAACAGATGAACTCAAATTATATTCGAGTATATTTTTATACTAGTAACGATCCACGTTACCCTCGACAAAAACTAAGCGGCCGACTCCAGCTGACGCAATGGTCCCCCAAACCATAACGTTGCCCCCACCATGTTTCACTGTTGGTACAATGTTTTTCGGTTCAAGGACAGTATTTGTTTTTTTTTTTTTTTTCAAACTTTGGGGCGGCAATCACTTTCGAAAGTGTTAAACTTACTTTCATCGGTGAAAAGAACAAGTTTCCAAAAATCCATTCCTTTATTGAGATGTGTTTTGGCAAAAGCAAGAAGAAGTTGCCATCACTTCCGAAAATGTTAAACTTACATTCATCGGTGAAAAGAACAAGTTTCCAAAAATCCATTCCTTTATTGAGATGTGTTTTTGCGTGCAACTCTGCTTTTAAATCCGCTATCATGTAAAATATTTATAATTGTTCGTGGAGTAACATGCGAACAATTTTCAATATGTTCCGCTAATTTTGGGGCACTTATTTTCGGGACCTAGGGGCATTCGATATCGAATTCATAATCGTATCGGGAAAAATGTCGATAGATTAAAAGTTTGGATCACGGCATTCGATCGAAATTTGATGTAATTTTTCTAGCATTGCCAACAGCAAAAAACGAAGCAGAACAAAATGAAATGACAAAATTAAGTTAACGGCACAAAATAGAATGTAGAGAAACATAATCCCACGGCGGCGAGTTCTGTGTACCGGATTGACCCGATGGACCCCATCCATTGGCCAGCGGCTGCCACATCAGTGTACGTGTTGTTTCGTCCGTCTTTTAGTGTTGGAGAAGGTGCATCCCGGGAAGCCTTCTCCGCCTGCTTTTGGTCCGAGCCGGGATAGAGGAGAACTCCGGACCATGGTATTGTTCAGTATGCCGAAACCTGATCCACCACCGTTCGGTTTCGATCAGGTGTAACCGGTGCTTGGAGTGGGTGCATTACCGGGACTGCTCCGGCTTAACATCGCTGCGGGAGTATAGTCATACTGACTACGTGGCGGGATGCTGTGCCAGCGATAGCAGCAGTGGGTCGTCTGACTATGCGACCCCCCGACATCTCCCGTACAACAATATTCTCCGCCGCAGTATCTTACACCCAATATTGTTGTTCCAGTTCCGGATAGTGCATCGTTTTTGCAATTTAATTGCAACGGGCTCCGAGGTAAGATTAGCGAAATCGTGGACGTTATGAATCGGAAAAGGATAAGGGTCGCAGCGATCCAGGAGACTAAGCTGAATTCCACCTGCAGCCTACGCCATTGCGATGGATACAATGTGCTTCGAAAGGAGTGGAGGTGGTGGTCTGGCTTTCATAATACACCGTTCCGTGCTGTATAGACCTATCCCGCTTGTGCCAGACACTAGTGACCCGTATATGAAATGTATGGGGGTAGCAGTCAAGTCTGGGGCTGACGAGATAGAGCTATACAATGTGTATATACCGCCGGTTGGTAGCTGTGCTCCAGATTATTGCCCAAACATTGAGTGGCTATTGTGCGGGCATAACCGATTGGTTCTAGGAGACTTTAATGCCCACCATTAACTTTGGCATTCACTCCTAGGTAATGACCAGAGAGGCATAGCTTTGGCAGAGCAGATAGATGACTCCACATTTTACGGCGGGACTCGCAGACGAGCGTGATGAACGCCGTCGTGGTAATCCTGCTGATCCTAGAATCAGAGAACTAAATCTAGAGATTAGTAAGATAGTCGACGAGCACAAGCGGAACACTTGGTTAGAGCACCTGAAGCAATGTAACTTAGGCACAGGGACTGGTAAATTGTGGTCAACAGTTAGAGCCCTCTCGAACCCCGCTACAAGGGATGATGGGATTTCAGTCACCTTTGGCGACGTGACTGTGACTGATCCGAAGAGATGCGCCAAATACTTCAACCGACAGTTTCTCGAGCATCCCGAGAGTGATAGAGCGAAAAGGAGAGCCACACGTCCTATACGTGGTCTCCGAGCCGACGACACACCACAATTTACTGTAGCCGAAGTTACCAGTGTCATCAACAGCGCGAAACCATCCAAGGCGCTGGGCCCCGACGGAATTTCAATGCTAATGTTGAAGCATCTGGGAATACTGGGAGTTGAGTACCTGACCAGACTCCTCAATTTGTCCTTAGAATCACTCATTATACAAAATGTCTGGAAGATGGGAAGGGTGATTCCACTACTGAAACCAGGCAAAGATTCGAGTAAAGGTGAATCGTACAGACCGATATCCCTTCTCTCGCCAGTAGCCAAGACACTTGAGGCACTACTCCTCCCTAGCATTGTGGAGAATTTTCCAGCTGCCCACCATCAACGACGACAGCCTTACATGCCATTTCGACACATATCAATAAGGGACTTAATAAGCCCAGGCCGTGTCATAGGACGGTCCTCGTGGCGCTTGACCTATCGAAAGCATTCGATACGGTCAACCATGCCAAATTATTTGAGGACATCGAGAATACGTCCCTACCGGCAGGAGTGAAACGTTGGGTGCTGAATTATATGTGTGGACGCCAGTCGTACGTGGAATTCAGGGACAAAAAGTCAAAACCCCGTAGAGTTAAACAGGGAGTTCCTCAGGGCGGGGTGATATCTCCGGCACTGTTTAACCTCTACGTGTCCTCGATTCCACCCCCTCCTGACGGCGTCGAGATTGTGTCTTATGCGGAAGATTGCACAATCTTGGCATCCGGGCCCACTGTTGATGATATTTGCGATCGATTAAATGTCTACCTCGCTGATCTTACCAGTTATTTCACTGCAAGAAATTTGAGGATATCTCCCACCAAATCCTCAGCCACACTATTCACTACATGGACGGCGGAAGTACGCAGGCAGTTGAATGTCAGAGTCGATGGTGAAACAATTCCGACAACAAACTACCCCAAGATTCTCGGGGTCACATTCGACAGCCTTTATAAGTCGTCCGCCCATGCCACTGCAATTTGTGATAAGCTCCGCGGTAGAAACAAGGTCCTCAAGTCGCTTGTCAAAGCAGTACCTCTTGGGTTGCCATCGAGTTGTCATCCGAATCACCATCTTGTGGATAGACAACCTCCACCCAGGAATATAAGGGTTGATCTTCATCTTCTAGAGCCCGAGATCCAGCGTTACAAAAGAGAGCCTCTAGATCAGGCAGCATACCAGACAGGTCTGAACAGAATTCATGAGGATACTGTAGCTGAAGCGGTGAGAAGCTACAAGGTTAATCCTGTTCTCGGAGTCCGACCGCCGGAGGAGAGAGACCTCCCACGGCAGACAAGGGTAGTTTTGGCCCAACTAAGATCAGGCAAGTGCAGCCGCCTCAATTCATACTTATCAGTGATTGATAGCAGCGTAGCTGACGTGTGTCCCATATGTAATCAAGGGCCACATGACACTCGTCACCTTTTTGCTTGATGAGATGAGATGAATATAAAATAATTCGGCGACAAATAAGGAATAAAAGGGCACATTGTTATATGGTTCTTTACCAAGCTAACATAGGATGCTCGCTCTCGAACTCGACTATGACCGATTTTTGTTTAACTTTTATTGGAGTTGCATT
Organism: Haematobia irritans; assembly: GCF_050003625.1. NCBI lineage: Eukaryota > Metazoa > Arthropoda > Insecta > Diptera > Muscidae > Haematobia > Haematobia irritans. The sequence continues at coordinate 86,282,845 of NC_134400.1, forward strand.
AGTCCTAAATATGTTCATTATATATAAATTTACTACAAATTGGCAACAATTCGAAATAAAACTAATATATTTACTATTCCTATATGGCGAAAACAATGTAAAAAAACAAGTGAAAATGTTTTACGATTGCAATTTACCAATCGAAAAATTGTCGATCAAAAAAACTCGATATCGACTCCCGTCATCCGAAAAATTTAGATTTCGTTCAAAAGTTCTTGATATCGAATGCCGGGATTAGCCCCCTGGTTGACTTGTTTTAATACAGCTAATACCACGTCTTAAAAGTTTTTTTTTTTTTTTTTGGCCTACCAGATCTTGGTTTATTTTCTGTACTATTGGTGTTTTTGTAATTTTTTATGATCGTCTGTATAGCAGCTCGGCTTAATTTAACTATTTTCGAAATTTCTCTATAAGATTTGTTTACTATTATATTTCTAACTGAAACATCTATCCCCATCCGATTTCCCATTTTAATGAATTTAAAAAAATTACAGAAAATAACTTCTTAAGTAATGACTCAACGCTCTTAAATTTAAGCAAATCAACAAAGTTAACGGTTATTTTGATTTGTTTTGTTCTAGTTTTCTACTTTATGGTAGCAGTGGCCATGGTGTATGTAGACTTTTTTCCTTCTAATTATCGCGTTTTCCCCAAAAATTTCTTTGTTACATATTTTTAGCTTTTTTTGATAATTTTTTTATTACAAAAGTCTTAAACATTGGTTTAGAAAAAAAATCATAATCGCTATCAGTTATCTAGAACTTAAGAAATGTAGGTTGTATGTAGACTGTTTTTTTAGACTGTATATCGATCATGCATAAGCCGGCTTCATTAGTTGTTAGTACATAGTTTGTTTGTCCTTTTATTATTTTTTTTTGTTTTAATTTTTCCTTTGGTCCAATGTCACCTTTCCTTAAAAACATGTTTAAGGATAGTCTAGTTAAAAAATATCAGATAAAGTTTACACCGAAAGAAATTTATGGGTAGCAAAAAAAATTTGATAAAACAACTATTGATGTTATTTGTTAAACTCGATTATCCTCAAAGTTGTTTTAGATTGGCTGAAACAATCAAAAAAGTTAATATGTGGGCTATAGTAACACAATTTACAAAATGTTTGCTGATCGCATTTAGGATCCCTGCGGGAAATGGATCAAACACAGGACTGGTACAGGACTAGTCCCTGGTGTGCATGGACCAGTCCTAGTTCTGGTCAAGACGTATGGTTTGTCATTGACGGAGTAAATTTCACTTAAGGACACGTCCTGGGGCATTTTAGTAGTAGCACTCCATAGACAGGTCCTCATGAACCAATCTCGGACAAACTCTTAGAAATCTGTTTCAGTTTGGTTATCCGAATCGCACCAGAATTGAAAAACTTTTGAAGTAATTCTACTTCACTAAATGTGTAGATCCAATAAGATTTTTTTATTAAGCGAGTAGGGAAATCATTAAATTATGACCATTTAAAAACTGCGACAAACTGGATCACCGGTACCAGTCCTGTGATAGGTCCGTCAGTGCCAATTTGCACCAATTTCCCGTAGGGATATTATAGGGCAGGTATATAAAAACATTTAACTCCTGAAAATACTTAGGGTACAATTTTAAAACCTAGAAATTCTACGAATTGTTTATAGCAAAAAGTTTATAGTAAAATTATTAACATTATCAATATTTTTAATAAGGCAAATCTTCCACTTTCTTCTCATTCTTACCTTTGGCTGCTGAAGATGATGATGAACTCTTCGAATGGGCTATTGGCGGATGGACTCCAGAGGCACCAGACGACGATGGTTGTTGCACATAGCCAGCACCAGCCGACGACGATGGGGCAGCAGAAGGAGCTTCTCTTTTATGATGTGCCAAAGGTGGAGCTGCTGATGATTGGTGCTGCGATGAACTAGCATTAGAAGCCCAAGAGGATCGTTTATTGTCCATTTGTTGTTGTTGCTGTGCAGGATATTCATAAAACTCGACCGGTTCCTGTTTGGTGGGTATATGCGGTAAACCATTGGTGGATTGCGATTGGGTCTGAGAGCTACTACTGTTGTAGCACTCATTCTGGGCCATAGCCAATATACGTTTCTTCTGCGATTGTCCATGTTCGTATTTGACATTATTCGTTGACGGATAGGTAGGCGTTTGCTGTTGCTGATGTTGTTGTTGTTGTTGTTGTTTGGGACTATTGGCTGAATGAATGGTATTCGAGCTGCTGTTGTTGCCTCCATTATTGGGATTTCGTCTTCGCATTTCTTCATGATCATTGTCACCTAGGGTAACGCATGGTATTACTAGTTGTACATGTTTATTGGTACGATGGTGGTTTGTTATTGATGATGATGATGCGGATAATGAAGTGGCATTTGAGGAGTTAGAAAACGAAGAGTTGGAAGGATTATTATGAATTTGATTATTTTGGTTAGATTGTGGTTGCGATGAGGAATTGGTAGAGGATGTGGCAAATAGGTTAGAGGATATTGAAAAATTTGTATTAGAGGATGTAGCATTGGTTGGACACGACGATGAGGACGATGAAGAGGCAATAATAACATTATGATTGCTACTGCTACCATTGCCACCGCCACCACCACCGTATAAAAGATTTGATGTCGAATGCTTGTGATTATGAGAATGAGAATTGTGTTGTATGGAAGTGGAAACAGATTTGGTATTGGAAGAGGAGGAGTGTTGTAGAATGCCACCACATGTCAACGAATGTTTTGCTTCATTATTTGAATTCGCTTGTTGTTGCTGTTGTTGTTGTAGTTGATTACTATTGTTATTATTATTATTGTTACTGTTACTATGATGATGATTGTGTGGATTGTGACAAGTAGGCTCTTGGAAATTAGCAAATCCCGATCCACATCCGGTTCCACTTCCGCCAACTGTTGTGAATTCAGTGCTATTGTTACTATTACTACTGTTATTGTTATTAGACGATGAGGAGAATTTTGCATTGGACGAAAAATGATTGCTACTACTGGTGGCGTTCGATGAGCCGCTTTGTTTATTGTTACTATTGACAATTGTCTTATTATGATCAAAGCTAATGTTGCCAAGATGATGATTATTGCTACTACTATTATTAGTGGTATTGTGGTGGTGTTGGCTACTATTTGAATTGCTATTGCTAGCACTATTATTATTGGAGGAAGTATTACTTGAATTTGCATTTTTAACTGCACTCGAATTTTGTGACATTTGATGTTGTTGTTGCTGTTGCGTTTGATGATGATGGTGGTGTTGCGTCTGCTGTTGTTGCTGTTGCTGTGACTGCAGCTGCTGTTGCTGTTGTGGTTGTTGCGGATGATTATTACTCATCGTTTGCTGATATTGTTGAAACTTATTTGGATTTGTGTTAGTTGAGTTTGTTGTTGGAGCTAATAACAAAATGGGATGGGAATATAATTAAGAAACTGATAGATTGATATAAAGACAATTATGTGGACGAGTTTAAAAACGTTTTGAAGTGTAAGGTAACAGTGTATCCCAGCAAAAACTCTCATTACCCGGTAATCTTGTAGGTAAGCCTGTTTAAAAATTAATAACCACCCAGTCAGAAAAAAACCATCGGAAAAGCGTTGTAAAAGCGTTGTGAACGGTTGATACATGGTGGGAAAAAGCGTTGTTACAACCCCAAAATGATAACATCATTCCACGGTGTATCGATTGTATTTAACAACGTTTTCAAAGCGTCATGAAAACAATATTTTATACGCTTTTCCGATGGTTTAACGAACGCTTTGACAACCCCAAAATGATAACATCGTTATACGGTGTATCGATGGTTTTTACAACCATTAAAAAGCACTGAAAAACAACATTTCATACGTCTTTCCAATTGTTTATAGAATGCTTTAGGAGGGTTAGAATTATAATTTTACAGTACCTTAAAACCGCTATTGAAACAAAACAAAATTAGTGTTTTACACTTTACAAAGGAACATCAGAAAACTTAACAATTACCCCCATTTTCATAAAGCTCCGTTAGTGTTCCGTTGACTAACCAACTTTTGAACCGTATTATGGACGAAATTTTCATCTTGCATATATAGTCCATAGCCAGTTAAGATATTTGCAATTTACTTTCTGTTAATTGGCAGTTAAAGCCTAACGGAGCTACATGAAAATGGCCGTTAATAGGAAAAATACATAACTAAGATTAAGATTGACATTTATAATTGGTAAAAAAATTATTTTAATATGGTCAAAATCGCTAAAGTGAAAACTAAATCAGTAGAAAAGACATAAAAGTATACATATTTGTTGCAGATTTCTTTATATCTTGATGGGGAATAGCCCAAAGCAAATTTTCATAAAGTTTGTATTCCTTAAAATGAATTATTAAAGAAAAGTAATCGTGAAAAATTTGTGATTTTAGGGGCTAGTCATATGTCTTTATTATTTCCTATAGGTAATAGTTCAAAATTCACTCTTGGAAAAGTTTTAAGGTACATTAAAAAGAGAATCCTCTACGACACTAAAATGAACTTAACAAAGGGAAAAAGTTATACATAAATGTGCGTATTTCACACAAAACACTTCAGAATTTCTTAAGATTTGTACATTTTACCCCAAATGCGCCAAAAGATTTGTACGTTTTACCACAAATGCACCAAAATAACATTCTTGCAATACTGAACTCCAATTTTTTCCTTCAAACAATGAAATTTTCTTTAAAGGTGGGTATTAAGTTCGAGTTTAGGCGATAAAAACGTCATTTTTTCACGATTACTTTTCTTTAATAATCCATTTTAAGGAATACAAACTTTGTGAAAATTTGCTTTGGGCTTTTCCCCATCAAGTTATAATAAAATTTGCAACAAATATGTATGATTTTGTGCATTTTTCTTACTGATTTAGTTTTCACTTTAGCGATTTAAGCGGCTAAACTCGAAGTTAATACTCACCTTAACATGTGAAAAAAAAGTAATTATGTCTAACAAAATTTCTTCAATTAGTCGATAAATAAGTACTTATATTTGGGTTTTGGCGTGATGTCAGCGTTTAGTTTAAACTTTCTACTCATTTGTAAAATTACCCAAATTGTTGTTCCTAGTGGTTTCACTGTTAATGTACATATTCACTTTATATGATAAAGGAACATTATCCTATTATAAATCAATTCCTATCAACAATTATACCTCCATTACTCATTAAAAACCATTGGACATTGATGGAACATGCATTTTCAACGATAATTTTATGGAAAATTTACTATTTAAAAACCGTCAATTAATTTGTTTAGCAAGCGTTGTTTCAACGTTGGGTTCCAACGCTGTTACAACGCTCAATATTTATAACCATCGTAAATTTCTGACTGGGTAATTAGTGCTTTTAAAGCACATATTCACCTAATATGTAATCACTTATTCGTTGATATACCAAAGTTTGCAAAATAACCACTTATTGTCTCAGGCAACCAAATCTCGAAAATATTGACTTCTCTAGCCGATTACAATGGATCATAATATGGCGAGTAATGCTGTAATATGAATAGAAACGAATATTGTAGAAATAAACAAGTATATACGGCCGTAAGTTCGGCCAAGCCGAATCTTATGTACCCTCCACCATGGATTGCGTAGAAACTTCTACGAAAGACTGTCATCCACAATCGAATTACTTGGGTTGTGGTATCTTAAAACTTCTTAACATCGTTTTCTCAATTGTGAATTAGTCCATACGTGGTGGAGAGCCAGAATTGAAATATGGGGGTCGCTTATATGGGGGCTATATACAATTATGAACTTGATATGGACCAATTTTTTGTGATTGGGGATCGATTTATCTGAGGGCTATATATAACTATAGACCGATATGGACCTAGTTAGGCATGGTTGTTAACGGCCATATACTAGCACAATGTGCCAAATTTCATCTGACTCGGATGCAATTTGCTCCTCCATGAGGCTCCAAAACCAAATCTCGGGATCGAGGCTATATATGATTATGGACTGATATGGACCACTTTCGGCATGGCTGTTAAATATCATATACTACCACCACGTACCAAATTTGAACCAGATCGGATGAATTTTGTTTCTCCAAAAGGCACCGGAGGTCAAATCTGGGGATCGGTTTATATGGGGACTATATCTAATTATGGACTGATATGAACCAATTCCTGCATGGTTGTTGGATAACATATACTAACATCACGTACCAAATTTCAACAGAATCGGATGAATTTTGGTCTTCCAAGAGGCTCCGAAGGTCAAATCTGGTAACCGGTTTATATGGGGGCTATATATAATTATGGACCGATTTCGACCAAATTTTGCATGGTTATTAGAGACCATATACTAACACCATGTACCAAATTTCAGCCGGATCGGATGAAATTTGCTTCTCTTAGAGGCTCCGCAAGCCAAATCGGGAGATCGGTTTATATGGGCCGATTTCGACCAATTTTTGCATGGTTATTAGATACCATACACTAACACCATGTACCAAATTTCAGCCGGATCGGATGAAATTTGCTTTTTTTTAAGTAAATGCTCAATTATGTGAATAATTATACCTAATGGCACCGTCATTTATTATATTTTATTAAGTCATTAACGGCCAAATGCATTACATTTTGAGAATATCAATTCAAAAATTACCGAGAAGTATTTATTATTGTCATTACAAGTTAGTCATTATAACTCACCGCAAAGTAATGCAATGTGTAATGACAGCTGTACTCCTGGTAATGTAACTTGTAATGAGATGTGGTTACCTAGTTTTTGCTGGGATGTATATGGATAATAAACGCAACCTCATATGTGTATTATCATTATAGCAAAATAAATATTTACTGAATTCGCACATAAGTTTGGACAAAAAAAAAAACACCTTTGGAGTGAGAAGACTATAACGAAAAATAATTTCCAGACAGCACAATATAAAAAGTCCACCACTTGTAATGGACTGAAATGGCAATAGATAATAAAAGTTTATTGTCCATAGTTTATAGAAATACAGTCCAAAACATGCATAACGCAAAGCCAGTTACATGGTACAAACAGTTCTTCAGGTCCAAAATTATTAGCGAACAATATTTGTAGTCCCTTTAAAACGTTTTCATTAAATATACCATATTTATACAAAACAAACAAAATTGTAATGTTTTTAGTCAGAGCAACGAAAATTAAAAGAAATTGTCTTTCGTTTTCAAATTAAATACAAATTATTAATGGAAGGGAAAATAGAAACTAAAAATAGAAAGACGGTCGGTTTTCATAAAGAAGTTTCGATAAAACACCCCGCCCCTTAAAACACCAAAAATTATTAAAACAAGTAAGAAAAGTCTAAAGTCGGGCGGGGCCAACTATATTATACCCTACCCACTTGTAGATCCTATATATAAACTTTACGTTCCCATATACATATATTTAAATCTGGCTCGATCTGATCAAAATTTGTTAGACTTATGTATACATAAAATTTAAGCCGGCTAATGTCCTGGGTGGAACAAAATGTTATTAAAAATATAGGAAACATTTAAATCTGAAGCAATTTTTAGGCAATTTTACGACACTATCATTTGCATTTCTTCTTGTGCAAAATTTAAAGAAAATCAGGCTGAAATTCTAGCTTCTGAGGCCATATTAGTATATATCGGGCGAAATCTAAAACTTAACCGATTTCTTCCAAAATCAATAGGGTTCTATTTTGACCCAAAATACATACTGTGCCAAATTTGAAGTCGATTGGACTTAAATTGCGACCTAGACTTTGATTACAAAAATGTGTTCACAGACAGACGGACAGGGCTAGATCGACTCAGGAGACGACCCTGAACAATATTGCCAAAGACACCATATATCTATCTCGTCTCCTTCTGGGTGTTACAAACATATGCACTAACTTATAATACCCTGTTCCACAGTGTGGCACAGGGTATAAAAACAACTTTCATAAATCTTTAAACAAAATTTTCAGCTTAAATTAGATTTTATCGTACGATGTTTTTCTTGCTTTGTTTTTAAGCCTGATTGATAAACCCCGAATGATTTCATTATCTAGACAAAAAAAGGACATTAGAAGGTTAAGATACCATTCAATTTCCACGTGACTAAAAATATCACGTCATCTAAGTGACGACTATATCATTTGTGGGTCTAAGACCACAAGTTGATATTGATCATCAAATTAACCGTCATGAAAATCTTTAACATAATGCCAGATTACAAATTTTCTATTGGATGAAAATTTCAGTATCTTAACTCAAAAGTTTACTCATTCAAATGTTAGAAGGAGACTAAACCATGAAATGTTCTATTTTATACACCATTTTTAGCACGTCCATTTGTGGATTTAAAACGACAGAAATTCAATTTCGAGATTTATTTTTATTAGAACTTGTGGTTTCTGGATATTCAAGAGGGTATAATAGAAGATTCGTCTATTTTGGGGTATAATGGAAACATCGTTTTGATGAACCAATGAAATCCGATCAAAACCTTGTACACCCAAAGAAATTTGAAAAAGGGACAGCAGTCACTATTTGCTGAAATAGAAAACATTTCCTGCTATTTTTGAAGCTCGATTACTCTAAAACATGTTTTATTTTGGCTAAAACAAATAAAAATGTCAACTTAGGAGCTATCCTAACATAATTAAAACAATATTTTATGAATGTCTATAGTATTTGACCAAAAATCTGAATATTTATCGAATTGAGGCATAACAGCAAACAAAATGTTTGCTGTTCGTATTTAGGAGCTTGTAAGTATATTACAGTGCAAAAATTTACCAAAAACTACTTTTGGTTCTTAAATATGCTTTGGGGAAATTTTTTCAATTCCATTTCAATTTTCAATTCAATTGGCCTTGATTTTGGCTGTTTTTAGCAGACTTTTTTCTATGAGTGTATAACCCTGCGTGATACCAGCAAAACGTAATACATAAAATATGGTAAATGGAACTCGGTGTCTCTGGTACCTGTTATGCGCTACAAATCTCTCAGGATTGCCTTTTAGCAGTCACACTCACACAATGGTCAAAGATACGAGTCTATTTATCTGAAATTTTGACAGCAGCCATATACTAGACCCTAGTAAACTGCTCAGTGGAGCTTTCCACCTTTACACCCTGCCCATATCTTCCAAAGTGACAAACTTTTAAACTAGCCTAAGGATCGGATAATAGCTCCAAACTTTTCATTTGATTTATTTGCTAGGGTCGGTTAAAGTAGCAGCCCGATTAAGATTCAGGCTCACTTAGACTATTCAGTCCATTGTGATACCACATTAACTAAAAGTACCTATTACCATATGGGCACTTCTAGTTTTAACCGCTGAACCTTCTCGATTATTTTCTTCTGTTGAACCAACCAGATTGTTCCAAAAACATTAGCAGACTGCTTAAGTTAACGTTTTCCAGGTCCGCCAGTAATCTGAAGCTATATGCCCCTAAAATTTGCTTACGCCTTACACAAAATGCAGGACACTCACACAAGAGATGTTTTATTGATTCCTTTTCCTCCGCATCATGACAGCTCAAACAATAGTCATTATACTTCGCACCAATAGTTTTTGCAAAATCGCCTATCAGGCAGCGACCCGTTATAGCAGATATCAGGAGTGATATCTGGCGTCTCAAGAACACTAGTGTGCGGTTTAAGTTTAAATGGGGCCATATTTGCATGGTGTCGTTACAACCCTTGCAATTCTCCCATCGAACATTTGCCATCATGACAGCCTTCTCAGGCAGTAAGAGCTTGCGGTAGCGAGAGGCATACCAACAGATTCTAGTTCCCCTGGAATATGTAAGGTAGTTCCTAGCCTTGCTAGCTCATCTGCTTCGCAGTTCCTCGGTATGTTCCTATGGCCAGGCACCCATATTAGGTGAATATTGTGCTGCTCAGCCATCTCATTGAGAGATTTGCGGCAGTCGATGGCCGTTTTCGAATTGAAGAACGCAGAGTTTATTTGCTAAATTTTGTAATTTGAAAAATCAAAAATCCTTTAAAAAAAATATCCGCTTGAAAAAGACATTAATGTATAAATTGCACCAGTACATGATGCATTACTCGAAATGTTGAATGCAACACCAGAAAGCAAATCACCATATTCGAACGAATAATTTCTTATTCTCTTGGGGGAACTCAACCCCAAATAACCCCTATTATGAATTGTTAGTAAACTTTCTATTTGCCACATCCTAAGTGAAATATACATGGGAAAAATCAAGATTGAATAGAAAATTAACCATCAATTTACCATATGTTTGTTGTTGCTGATGATGCATTTGTTGCTGCTGCTGAGACGGTTGTTGTTGCTGAACCTGGCTGGATTGATGTGAATGACCATGCTGATGTCCACTATTGCGGCAACCGCCTAATGATGAAGACGATGCCGAATGTTGTAACATTGAGGACGTTGTTTGCGATTGAGCATGGGCTCTTTGTTTAACAGGTGCCACATTAGATGAAGGTGCTGTTGCCTGAACATCATTGCCTTCATCTTCACTATCCGAAATTGTTATGACAGCCGATGGCGATGGAGTATCGTGTATAGTTATCGTTTGTTGCTTAACAATGGAACCATGGTGTTGATGGGCATGTTGAGGCTGTGGCGCATGATGTGACGAAATGTGATGTTGACCCCCTCCCGACGATGACGACGAGGAGTGATGGTGATAACCATTGCCACTATTATTGCCCGACGAACCACTGACACCACCTCCACAATTGTTAACAATATGGTGGCTACCATTGCTGCTACCATAGACAGGATTTGAGCTAATGACATGAGGTTGATTAGACGACGAGCCATGATGATGGTGACTACTGCCACTGGAGCTAACAATGTCTGCAAAAAGAGAGCACGAAAAAGAGGAAATTGTTTTTATTTCAAAAACTCACTACCAACAATCAGTTATCAAATACTCACTTCCTGACGAGGCAGAAGTTACTACTGCACCTCCTATCGCCTGACCACTATAGCTGCTTCCACTACTACTGCCATAATTACAATTATGGTGGCTGTTATGGAATTGAGGCGATACATGCGATGCTCGATTATAGCGCTGTTGGTGTGGAGGAGAGCTTTCCTTAACACGTTTCTTAACAGGTGACAATTGTTGATTCTCCTTTTTATCATGTCGCGGCACTCGATAAGAGTTGCCTTTGCTTCTGTACGAGGATAAAGAAACATAAAATTTTATGATAGATTACGGATTGTAATGAAAATTCATTAGAGATATATTTCAAATGACAAAAGAAACAATCAAAAAAACTTGGAATAATGATGGATGTAATTACTTACACCATATGATGAACAGGTGACTCCTTCTTGAGATCATTACGAGGTATATTCAAATGTTTGGGATAGATTTCTTCAACATTTAAGAATGGGGCTGGATCAACAATCAAAGAGTGCGCTGGAGCCTGTTGCGGCCATGAGGGCACCAATGCCATTTGACGACCCGTCTGTGGCCAGGCAACACCACTAGCTTGTACACGATTGGTTAATAGCATTCTTTGGCCAGACGTTGGTTCAACCATTGAAACTGGTACAGGAACATTTACATATTGCTGCAAAACAAAATTCAAAATAAATTTATGAAATGTTCTGAACACACAAACACCCCTTATCATAAATGTATCGCCATTAGTTAGAGATGAAATCAGTGTAAATGTTTCAAAAAGTCACACTATAGCATTTACTTTGAAAACTACGTTCTCTACGAATAGTAGTCCTTATGTCTAAAATGTATTCAAAGAAACTCGTTAGTAAAAACATGTGCTAATATAACTAAACAGTCTGCTAAAAAGGAAAAAAGTTACGGTTTGGTAAAATAGCATACTAGTTTAAATCTCATTCCAATAAAACATCTTTTAGTTTGGCTGAAACAAACAAAAGAGGTAATATAGTGTGACTAGTGCCTAAAATTAGAACTTTTCTAAAAGTAATTTTTCTCACACAAAATGTTTACTGATCGCAGTTAAAAGATGAAGTGCAGTAAATTTCCACGAAATGTATTTCGCTGTATATGTTAAGTATCATATAACAACAATAATTGTGAAAATGTTTGATAGCAATTTTCTCATGGTTTTTATAACCGTTGAAAACTATAAGGTAGTATTATCTTAGTTCGGGATTAATCTAAAAGATATTCATTCATACTATTACATTTTTTTGAGTGTAGTATAATATCTCAGAAAAAAAAAAAATATTTCATGCTCCACTGGTAGAAACAAATGCATATTTCATTTCTCAGTAAGATATTCAACCAAAATCTGGATAATTGTATGACTATTCTGCCACAGAAAGAAATTTCACGAAATTTTTTCCAATTAAAGTCTTAATTGAGTTTTAAAAAATATTTAATTAAAAATTTAATTGATTCCAAATTTTTTTTAATTGAAACAAAAATCAATCACAAACGTTAATAGTATCAATTAATTTTTAAATTGGATCAATTAATTTTTTAATTGATACTATCATTTCTGTGATTGAAGAAAAATTAATTGGATCATTTCGTGATTGAATCAGAAAATTTTTTCTTGTGTGTGGTATGTTTATTTTTGACAAGAACAGTTTTTCTTTTTAGTTTTTGAATATCCTTTGCATAACATTTTAAAACCTAAAATCTTACAAATTGTTATTCGCTAGACCAATAATTACAAAAATATGTATACCCGTGTAAAAATTGAGGGTTCTAATCAGATATGATTAGATCTCAAAATTGACCCCTTTAGATATAAGCAGATATACCAACATATGATGAGATCGAATTAGATATCAATGTATATCATTTCATATATGACCAGATCTAACATCAGATCCAATAATATATAGGGACAGATATAATTACATCTAAGACATTAGATCTAGGCCAATTTTGAGATCTGATCAGATCTAATTCCATAGTAATTAGATATGATTAGATCTTACCATTTTTCGGATCTACTCATATCTAATTGTATCAAATTAGATCTCTCAATTTTTTCTCGGGTAACAGGAGATAACGATTGCTGTTTTCAGCATACTATTCTTCTATTACCTTTTTCAAACGTTTTTGAAGTTTTTCTGCTTTTCTCTATAACGAAAATTTCATAGTATACACTCAAAAAAATTGTTAGTAAACATAGCAGAAAAATCTGTTGTTCTTTAAATATCGACATTAGGCTAATAAAGCATCCGGCTTTTGAAGTTATTAATGACCTCTTTTTTTCATTCGTTTTGTTTTGTTATTGGTTGTTTTGTTCTTTAAGCATTGTTGTTGTTTTTTATTTCAGCTTAGAACCATGCATTGACTAAACTACAAGTGTAGCTTAACCAACAGAGGCCTAAGCCGGCTATCATAAACCTTTTTTTGGAAGGTTCAATTGTGTGGTTCACCTTGGGTTTATTGAACTGTCTGAATTTATTCTGATAATTGGTTGATAGTTTTGCTGCAAGTAGAGGATGCTGTTGAGGAATATGGTAATTCCGAACGTGCGTCCATCCAAAGATCTTGCAGTCTATAGGGCTTTGCCCAAATAAATTTGACAAACATTATTTTTTTCTGTTGGTTAAGCTACACTTGTAGTTTAGTCAATTATGGAGCTGAAATAAAAAAACAACAACAGTTGTTAATGACTTATAGAAAAGTCTGCTAAAAACAAAGTACAGTCGAAGCTCGGTTTAACGAACGATATATTGTCAGGCCCTTTCATTATTTAGAAAAATTCGTTAATTCTAATAGGAATACTAAAAACTAACTTTTATTGAAAATAATCCTTTTATTGAAAATAATTACTTTAAATAATCCTTCATGACTGATGAATTTGATACATCTAGGTTAGGTTAGGTTGAAAAAAGATCCAAGTTTCGTTGTCCCGTGAGGGTCTATATCCATCCATGTCAATATTCGCCTTGATGTGTGCTCTAACTGCTTAGACGAATTCCATAATTTGTTTCTAGTCCCCGGTTTCAAGCTGGGCAAGGCTTAGGAAGTGTTCATAGTAAAATCTTCCTAACGCGTCCTATATACACCCGTGCTCAGGTCATGTCCTTTGGAATGTGTCCAAGCCGTGTCCTGCTGTGTAATTTACCTCGTTTTAAAGTGGCCGAACACTTCCATACGTTTTGATCAGAACTGGGATTGGTACATTCACGCCTTTAGCGGTTCTGGGGTAGATCCATTTCCCCTAGCGGATCTGCCACGCTATCTAACCTAACTTTACCTATTTACCTGGCCATTGAATATGTGTTTTCAAACATTTGATAGAATCTAAATATCTTAGGAATGCCGTACTTTGTGGACATTTCCAAAGGACTTAAACCATTCTCCCAATCGTCAAATATTGCTGAAATTCGTTGTTAATTTTCATAAGAATAAAAGCGTTTTCGTTAAATCGAACGTAAATTTTGCTCAACCGTTCGTTATTTAGAATACTCAATGTCAGGAAATTGGACGTTCGTTAAAATTGGATTTTCGCTAAATGGGGTTTTCGTTAAACAGAGCTTCGACTGTATTTTAAACAACCAACATTTGTTTTGTGTTTCACATTACTGCCATATAATATCATTAAAAATTCCTAAATACAATCGGTAAACATTTTGTTTGCTATTTTACCTTAAAGCTTCTCTAAGTTGTTTCACTGGAATGTGGAACGCCGTTCGGAATCGGCTATAAAAAGGAGGTCCCTTGTGATTGAGCTTAACATGGAATCGGGCAGCACTCAGTGATAAGAGAGAAGTTCACCACTGTGGTATCACAATGGACTGAATAGTCTAAGTGAACCTGATACATCGGTCTGCCACATAACCTAACCTACCTTAATTTGATAAATATGCACACTCATACTGATGTTAATGGCAAACACTGTCTGCTGCTTTTCAGCAGACAAACAACTGCTGTTTAAGAAGATTTTTTGCTAAAACACCAAATAGTCTGCTATTTTGGAACAGCATGCATGCTGCTGAAAATCACTAGTTTGCTAAAATTTTCTGCTGATTCGAATAAAATTGTAAATTCATACCATTCTATCCGAAAAGCACAGAACATTGTATTTCTTCATATATGGTGTATTTGGTAGTTGGTATAGCAGAAAAGAAGTTCAGTTATTTCAACCAATGCAGTTTGCTATTTCAGCAGCGATGTTTGTTGTCAAAAGCGCTTTGCTGATTCAGCTAACGGATGTTTGTTGAAACAACAACATTAACTGCTTTCCATTTTTCAGCAAATATAATCTGCTGAATAAATAACAACATGAATGAATAACAACATTTTTCCCCCTAATATTCCTAATATATTGTTTTAAGCCGCTAGTTTAACTTTTTTGTTTCTTCTAATCGACAAATCGAATTTTGAATTTTCGAGAATCGAATTTTGAACCGAGAGAAATCCAACAGCAACAACAGAATAATTCAAATGTCAATAAGTGAATCGATTTTCTCTTTTCTCGTCCTAATTTCCACATACAACAAAAAACATATAAATATTCCCAACAAAACATACCTTTCATCCCTCCCAAAACCTAATGCATTTAAAATATTCTTTATTGTACACTTAAAACAAAAACCTCTTAATACAAAACATTTGATTATTACACAAATGCACATTACAACTCTCACATGTTTCATTTTCTATTGGAGCTATGGAACATATCACTGACTATATACAAATGTCTTGAGGTGTCTCCAAGGAATTAGTGAAATCCGTTAGATGGAAAACTTTAAAATGCTTCTCATCGCAGAGAATATGTTAAAACCCATACGTAGTCATTGCCACCTTTTCCTTCTTCTTAAGATGAACTATTGAGAATAGAATGAATACATTTTCAAAGAGCAGGAAAAAATTGATATTATTAATTATTAATTGGGGAATATTCATCTCTCTCCCTCTGCGATACATTTTCATTTACATCATTGGGACATTAAAAAATCTTACCTGTAAGGGTGGTTGCATGGTAGCACTACCCACGACAACATGTTTTGTGGGGCTGGGCATTGCCTGATACGAAGGCGGACATAAAATATTTGAAACCAATTGGTGTTGGAAAGTATCCGTGCGACCTTGTGCATACTGTCGTCCAACATTGCGTCCACCATAGATTTGATATAGACCCTCATACGCCAGAGGTCGTTCGCGTACCAGACGTTGAACTTGACTTAATTGGTTGTTTATGGTAAATGTCATATTTTCTGTTGTACTGGGAACGAAATTTGTCACTAAAGTCGATGTAGGTTGTACCCTGAAAGGAATTGGGAAATGTATACAAGACGATTATTTGCCAATCTGATGCTCCAAATAAGATGAAAAACCAACTTACGGATGATAATCTCCTCTTCGGCAGACTTCCATCATTTGCACAGAGGCCTTAACATTATTACAGTACACATAATCCACCAAATGAGTGAGGCGTGTAAATGAATGATTTAAGGCTTCTGCTGGCGTCAATCGTCTTTCCTGGTCTATGGTCAACATGCGTTTAAGCAAATCAATAAATTCACGGCGGTCTGTCTTTTCGGCCAGCAATTGGCCACCTTCGAGATCTGTGGGCACATTAACCTGGCCAATGTCATCCAGACAATTGAAAATGTATTTACGTGCCTCTTTGCTTTTGGTATTTGTTTCAGCCTCGTGTTCTTCGATGGTCTTTAAACGCCAAAAGGGATACGTTGAGTCTGTATCACGATAAAAGAATTTCGATGTCTTTGAGGCGCTATTCAGCATATGTTCAGTGGGTAAACCTTGAGTTTGTGATATGTATCTAGGAGAAATCAAAAATATCATAAATTGAATTTCCGTAGTTGGGATTTTCGACTAACACCACCTACCTGATCTGATCAAACTCTGATGATCCTGGATACAAGGGCCAACCTAAAAATAATTCAGCAACCACACAACCCAGTGACCACATATCTATTGCCTCGCAAAACGGCAAACCCAAAATGATTTCTGGAGCACGATAATATCGTGACTGTAAATATGTATTACAGACGGTTTTGCTGACATGTGAAGCACTGCCAAAATCTATAACTTTTACCCTACACACAAGACAAAGACAATAGCAGTGTTATACCAAAAACAAAACAAAAATCAGCTTACTGTGAAGCACTTACCTATAGGGTTGTCTTACGGGATCTACCAACATTATGTTTTCTGGTTTCAAATCGGCATGTATTAAACCCAATTGTTTCAGTTTTAATAGAGCTGTTAAAACCTATGGAAGAGAAAGAGAGTTGGAAGTTATTGCTTGTTTTTTTTTTTTTTTTTTATTTTTATTTATGCATGAAAGTAACAACATCAACGAAATAGCTTTAAAGCCCTAATAGGGCCGTTTACAAAACTTATTTTTTCCAGGCTTCAAAGAGTACAGTCCCATTATAACTGTGAAGCTTTCGTTGGTCTCAAGACCAAATAATCCTTAAAATTAATACATTGACATCTCGCAAACAAAAAGTTTCTCTAGATTTAATGCTGATCCGGGGTTCGAAACTAGATCACAAAGAATTTTGAACACAGATTCACTCCACACAAAGGAATCGTCTCGAGTCAATTTTGAGTTTCATGTACATGTAGTAAGTTTCCTTACAATAAAGTCTCATCATCATGAACTTCAGGCTTGAACACTAACTTCAGATAACTGTACTATCTGAATACTATCAAACAATATTTTTGTTTTAACCATGTGTTCTGTATCTTATAAGCGAATCTTAAGAGAATTTCATTACGGGAAATATCGAAACAGAAACCGAGAATTAATGAGAGTAATCAACTACCACAAAAAAAAAACAAGTTGATTTTCCAGAGAAAAAGTTACATCAGTATGGAAGACAGTTTTGATATCCGTTCGTCAAAGTCGTCAAAACAATTCCCGGAGTAGCCATTAATGCGCGTAGCGATTCACTTCAATGGCAGAAAATGGTTTTCCCAATGCGTCGCTAGAGTTTGCTGAATATCCAGAAGTAACACGAAGCTAAAACTGGCGAATAGAGTGGTTGTGGATTGGTTGTATTTTTTGACAAAAAAAAAACTCATGAAAGATCACTGCAATATGCAACGGTGCATATTTTTGCTACAAAAACCAAAAATGATTGCAGCAGCATTTACCAGATCTTAGATAAAGCAAAACTAGACTAGTTTATCGAGGGTTAGGTTAGATTAGGTACCACGGTGGCTCCCTTCCGGTGCTTTGGTCGGTGGTCCAAGTCGAAGTTTAGACTGTTCCCCGCTTCAGCTACTGTATATTCGTGAATTATGTTCAAAGCTCTCTTGTAGCATACTTAGATATCTATATTTTAAAGTTCTAAAATGTGATGTTGAATTTCCATTGGACAAAATGGACAGATCTTGCTAATGCAGACATATCTTTCTGACAGATCTGTAGCTTACACCACTGATTGTTGCATTTCAGTTGAGTCCACATCGAACGACCTTTTTCCAAACGCCCACTTTGCCGCCCCTTTTAGACCGTAAGGGCCTCAACCCCGTAACGTAGGGACAGCGTACACACCAAGTAACCAGCTACAGAGAAGGACTCATCAGCCTGACATATTACACTATAAAATTCCCGAAAAGGTTTTCCTAACTCACCCAGCTAGTGGCCTTGTTTCTGCCGCGGAGCTTGTCACAAAAAATCAGTAGCATAGGATGCTTTGAAAAGCTCAAAACACTTTGATATCGTTAGCAACATCTCCATTACGTAGGGATAGCCTACTCAACTCATCAGCCACACATATAAAAATCCATTTTTGGGCTGATTTGTTGTAGAAATTGTATCTCCATCAAAAATGTGATTAAGCATTAGATCCATAAAAAACTGCAGAGTTCTAACAATATAGTATAAATATACCTAACCTTGCAGTAATCATTTTGTCAGATTGAGATCCAACTTTCATCAATATTATGTTAGTTCTAAGATAGCTATTTATCACCCTCAGAGTGTCACATGTCCAAGGACTGTCGCCGTTTACTTTTGTTAAATATACAATTTGATACTGTGAATTATGTCAATAATTGTTTACTTTTCCCATCGAGTAGTAACATCAAGTCCAGGGGAACTTACAGCAAGTAGAGGTACTTGAAGTCTCCTTTATTTTTGAATTTTGATATAATTTCCCTGAAGTACAAGAAAATTATGTATACTTCATAGAACCTCATATTAATGTTTGAAATCAGAAGGGACTTTTATCGGCAAAACCTCTCATTACCAAATAATTAAATTCCGGTTTGGCAAGCAAATAAAAAAAATGGAAATCTTTACTTTCGCAATGAGTACTTCTCTGTAGCATTACCAAAATAACAACCTTGGACGAGATATGAACAGTTAATGTAGGTTGCGAGAAATATACAATAAACACGTAGTACAAGCCATCTGGTTATGGTAAGTCATTATTTTCAAGTCTATGGTATTGCCACGATTATGGCAGAAATGCTCTTGGTAAGCCCAGTTCCAATTTGTTTTTCTGGGATTACATCAATATGTGTTTACTTACCTGTTCCAATATCGGTCGAATATACTTAAGAGGCAACGGTGAGAACTTATTCTGTTTCAAGAAATCATACAAATTCTGTTCGAGCATTTCGAATACAAGACAGGTATGATTTTTATGTTGAAAGCATTCGAAGGCGCGCACAAAATTGAATTCATCGGCATTTTCTTGACTTAAACGCGACAATATCGACACTTCAATTTGCCCTTGACGCGCATATGAGGGATGATTTTTAAGAATTTTTATAGCAACAATTTCTGAGGTTCCACGTTTCCAACATTTTACCACCTGACCAAATGTGCCACGACCCAAAAATTCCAAAACCTAGAAACGAAGAGAAGAGAAAACAAATCCCCATATTAAAGAGCACATGAGGGATTCAATTATATTGATAACTTACCTCATATTCAGCTGATAAGGAATATAGTACTTCATGTTGAACCAATTGATAATCACCATCAGCACCACTGCTAGAACGTTTACTGGGGGGCTGCGTGTTTGCGTGCCCCCCAGATGTGGCCACTTTGGTATGAGCCGTTTTGAGGCTGTTACTGGCCACTGCCGTAGATGCCGCCACGTTGGTGCTGCTGCTTATGACCCCAACACTAATTTCCTTGCCAGTCGCTGCCGACGACTCTTTCCTATTGGAGCTTTTAGTGGTGTTGCTATATTGCTTGTTGTTGCCAGCGTTGTTAGTCCCCGTGAAATTTGACGATGAGTCCAAACAGCCACAATCACACTCTGAAAGATAAATAAGAAAGAAAGGCCTATGTTATTATCAAGCAATCGGAGCACTTATCAGACCATCACCACCTTTATCATAGGTCTTTCCTAATTTAGAAACATTTCGTAGTAGATTCTGAAACAGCATTGCAACCAGAAATTCCAAAAGGCGATTGAACAAATTTCCCTATTCCCTCTAGACGGCAAATATCTCAGTGCACTTTTGGCTTTCTTCGTCAACTTTCTGTGTACGGTTACTGCTGCTAACTAATATGAGTTCAGCGTAAATGTTAAATATAAACTATAGCCTCGACGGAAAGTTCTACCTCCACATATAATGCCATTGTCGCCTCCTATACTATAAGCAAAACGCAAACCGACAAGCAGAACAAAGTCTGGTCATTATTTGTCTTTACAAGGAACTGACTCTGAAGACACGAATAAAGGTGCTGAAGATTGGTCGCATTTAAAATGGCTTTCTTTTAAATAAAACAAAAATGAATTAAAAAAAAACGCGTGAAACAGGAAAAGAAGATCACTTCAGTGCATTTTCTCTTGTCTTGGAATCTCTCTGTTGTGTTCTTAAAATACAACAAAATGTGTCTTATAAATTTTTAAATGACAAAACAACAACAACCACACCATCACCAAGAAAGTCAAAATAAAATGTGTTGTTAAATTTATAGAAATTCAAAATAAAAAAAGTCCACAATTTAGAAAGATGGGCCATGTCGAAAAACAAAAAGAAATTCCGAAACAAGTGAATACGCATAGATAAACACTCAAGGAAATTTTCTAGCAATAAAAGCAAAATGAGGATCGTTTAGACCGACTTATATCGAATTTGATTTTTTTTTATAATTTTCTATTTAATTTAATTTTTATTTAATAATTGGGTGGAATATCAAAATAATGGCTCTCTTAAAGTGGCGAAAAGGTTTATGTATCACATCATAAATCGTTCTAAAACGCCAACAAAATATGGCTCAAATTCCACGAAATCCACTAAGCAGTTTCAATCAATTGGCAAGAGATCTGAAATTATCAAGTAAAAGTATGCAAAATATATTGAAAAACCAGGTCAAAGTAAAGCATCACAAGTTACAAATGCCATATGATCTTACACCAAAGAAAATAAGGTGAGTACAAAAGGGCAAAGGAATGTCTGCTAGGGTTTCAATAGAGCTCGACCGAAGAATCCGATTCGGCATTCGGCCAAAAAAAGTATAATCGGCCTTCGGCGTATGGAGACCGATTGACTGAAGCCTTTTTAAAAATTCACTTAATTAGCTTTTAGTTTATTTAAACTATGTTAACGATAAATATGTTTAACAATAAATATGTTAATTGGATCAGTTATTTTTTTTTTTAATTTGTACTATAATTTCTGAGATTGAGATTGATCATATCTGATTAGATCCACCAAGTTTTACCAGTTTTACAAGATGCCCAATAAAATTGAGAATAGTAAAAAAAATAGAGAATCGAATAAATTCATATATTATGGAGCCTATTATGCTATTAGAAGAGTTCTCCTTTAAGAACAGCGGCAATAAAATATTTAAGCGCTCCACCGACATGCGTGGCCAGCGAAGTATTATTCAGTGCAACGATTCTTGCTTTTTTGTCGAACACCGGCTTCGGTCAAAAAAAAACCGCTTCGGTTGAGCTCTAAAGTTCAAAATCGTTTTATAAATGCCCATGTTATTTTTTTTTTTACGACCCATTTTTTAAACCCATCATCGGTTAACAGAGTAAAATAAAACCCTGAAATCCGAATTAAAAAAAATTAAATTTCGGATAAACCGAAAACTGTTTTAAAAAAACCGGTTAACAGGACAGCCTAGTTGATGGGTTTACACAAACGTATTGAATTCTGAGTGAACAATTCGTAAACTCCCAAAATGATCGTGTTTTCTTAACCGTAAACGCCGGAGGTCGCTCTTGAATAGCTTTCCCTGAGGTTAACGTAAAAATAAACGTGACTTATTATTGTGAAATGTGTTTTGGCGCCGTGGACACCCAAACATGCCGGTCTGGATATGGATGCACCAATAAGACACATAAAGCAGGTGTAAACCTATTGCGTCATTTTGGAGAGCAAAGTAAGGGATAAAAAATATATGTACCAGTACATGGGATTGTAATCAGAATTAAAAAGTCATTTTTGTTTTATTTTTACAACTTTTAACATATGCGAATTTGAGTAAAGTATTCTACGCATACAGTTTGAAGCGGATAAAAGATAAACCATGAAATGTATCCTTTTAAAATACCAGGATTAAAGGGTGATACGGTCAAAATTTGGTCAAGGGAAAACGCGTGTAAATCGGTGAAATCGTTTATTTAAAAAATCAAATTAAATTTCTTTTTCAAGTTCAATTAGTATAAAATTCAGGAAAAATATTCAGTTAGGCTTTCGCTTTTCCAAATCCGAATTGCCGGGCCTCACGCTTGACACCTGTCATCAGATTTTGTACAGCCACCTTGTCCACCTTCTTCGCCGCAGAAAGCCAGTTTGCCTTGAACTGCTGCTCGTCCTTAGCAGTTTTTTTGGTCTTCTTTAGGTTCCGCTTGACAATAGCTCAGTATTTCTCAATTGGGCGGAGCTCTGGCGTGTTGGGAGGGTTCTTGTCCGTGGGAACCACCTGCACGTTGTTGGCGGCGTACCACTCCATGGTCTTTTTACCGTAATGGCAAGATGCCAAATCCGGCCAAAACAGTACGGAACAACCGTGTTTCTTCAGGAAAGGCAGCAGACGTTTATTCAAGCACTCTTTCACGTAAATTTCTTGGTTGACAGTCCCGGAAGCTATGAAAATGCTGCTTTTCAAGCCACAGGTACAGATGGCTTGCCAAACCAGATATTTCTTTGCGAACTTTGACAGTTTTATGTGCTTGAAAATATCTGCTACCTTTCCCCTTCCTTTTGCCATATAAAACTCCTGTCCCGGAAGCTGCTTGTAGTCGGCTTTGACGTAGGTTTCGTCGTCCATTACCACGCAGTCAAACTTCGTCAGCATCGTCGTGTACAGCCTCCGGGATCGCGCTTTGGCCGTCGTATTTTGTTTATCATCGCGATTTGGAGTCACTACCTTCTTGTAAGTCGATAGTCCGGCTCGTTTTTTGGCTCGATGCACGGTTGTAGACGATACACCCAGCTTATTTGCGGCATCTCGGAGAGAGAGGTTAGGGTTGCGCTTGAAACTACCGGCAACTCTCTTTGTCGTCTCAGCGGCTTCCGGTTTACGATTTCCCCCCGATCCAGACTTCCTGGCTGTCGACAAACGTTCGCCAAACACTTTAATTACATTTGTAATGGTTGATTTGGCGACTTTTAGCGATTTTGCCAGCTTTGCGTGCGAGTAGCTCGGATTTTCGCGATGCGCGAGCAAAATTTTGATACGCTGCTCTTCTTGCTTGGACGGCATTTTGACAACTGAAGAGTGAATTCCAAAATCAAAATAGGAGCAACATTCTACACACACACACCTTCAAAATGAGGGGTGTTCAGGCTTTTTAAATGCAAAATTGAAAGAAATACGTCAAGTTTATATTGACCAAATTTTGACCGTATCACCCTTTACGCTCAGTATAGAAACGACGAAAAAGACAATTACATAGAAATGGCACCAAACACCGGCAGATTACATTCATACGTCTTTTGATCGATTTAGAGCGATAGACCTAAAACTATATTCGAAAAGAAAAAAATATATAGTCACTTGGATTGGAAATCCCTCGTGCCAGTTACTCTGTACTAACAAAGTCCCTTCTGATGCCACCTCATGAGCATTTCTTTTAACATGGATATCCGTTGAGTCCCAATGAGTGTCACTTAATATGCGAAGCCACTTGGAGAAGATTTGAAACTGTCAATGGTCGGTCATCGGCATTACTAAGAGGCTATAAGACGCATTTGAATAGTTCTGGTGGTTGGTCGAAATCAAATTCATTACGGCTTAACTTATGATCGTACTCAATATAACTTAAGCTTGGCTCGAAACCTTATGTTCTTAGTAGCCAAAAAATTTGTCACTATTCATATATTCATAATTTATTATGGATATAAATCAATAAGTGAAGCTTATAAATGGAAGCACTTCTTCGAGCTCGCTAGTACCATTTGCAGTTTCACATTTACAGCTCAGATATCTATCGTGCGAACAGACCGTAAAAAAGCAATAGTTTTTAGAAACCAGTGGGAGTAATCACATATTTGATAATTTATTCAATGGGCTTTCAAAGAAAATATGTAGCAAATATTTCCATGGTAACTCGGAGAGAAACCGTAGACAATCCGTGAATACAAATATGTTACGTATCTCAAAAAAGAAAGTGGGAAAATCTATGTTGTCAAAATTGCCGAAATCGTAACCAAATTTTCTTATTGAAATATATTTGACATTAGTTTATTTTAACTTAAACAAGTATATACGGCCGTAACTTCAGCCAGGCCGAATCTTATGTACCCTCCTCATAAGATTCAGCCTGCATAGAAACTTGTACTAATGACTGTCATCCACAATCGAATTACTTGGGTTGCGGTAATTCTTGCCGATGGCAAGGTATCTTAAAACTTCTTAACATCGTCTTCTCAATTGTAAATTACTCCATACGGGGTATATAAAGGGTGATTTGTTAAGAGCTTGATAACTTTTTTTAAAAAAAACGCATAAAATTTGCAAAATCTCATCGGTTCTTTATTTGAAACGTTAGATTGGTCCATGACATTTACTTTTTGAAGATAATTTCATTTAAATGTTGACCGCGGCTGCGTCTTAGGTGGTCCATTCGGAAAGTCCAATTTTGGGCAACTTTTTCGAGCATTTCGGCCGGAATAGCCCGAATTTCTTCGGAAATGTTGTCTTCCAAAGCTGGAATAGTTGCTGGCTTATTTCTGTAGACTTTAGACTTGACGTAGCCCCACAAAAAATAGTCTAAAGGCGTCAAATCGCATGATCTTGGTGGCCAACTTACCGGTCCATTTCTTGAGATGAATTGTTCTCCGAAGTTTTCCCTCAAAATGGCCATAGAATCGCGAGCTGTGTGGCATGTAGCGCCATCTTGTTGAAACCACATGTCAACCAAGTTCAGTTCTTCCATTTTTGGCAACAAAAAGTTTGTTAGCATCGAACGATAGCGATCGCCATTCACCGTAACGTTGCGTCCAACAGCATCTTTGAAAAAATACGGTCCAATGATTCCACCAGCGTACAAACCACACCAAACAGTGCATTTTTCGGGATGCATGGGCAGTTCTTGAACGGCTTCTGGTTGCTCTTCACTCCAAATGCGGCAATTTTGCTTATTTACGTAGCCATTCAACCAGAAATGAGCCTCATCGCTGAACAAAATTTGTCGATAAAAAAGCGGATTTTCTGCCACTGATTTTGGTAATAAAATTCAATGATTTGCAAGCGTTGCTCGTTAGTAAGTCTATTCATGATGAAATGTCAAAGCATACTGAGCATCTTTCTCTTTGACACCATGTCTGAAATCCCACGTGATCTGTCAAATACTAATGCATGAAAATCCTAACCTCAAAAGAATCACCCTTTATTAAACAAACAAAGGCTGATTAAATATGTAAATAATTCAGTTTGACAAAATTTTCTATAGAAAAATTTTGCCAAAATTTTCTGTAGAAATTTTGACAAAATTTTCTGTAGAAATTTTGACAAAATTTTCTATAGACATAAAATTTTGACAAAATTTTCTATAGAAATAAAATTTTGACAAAATTTTCTATAGAAATACAATTTTGGCAAAATTTTCTATAGAAATAAAATTTTGACAAAATTGTCTATAGAAATAAAATTTTGACAAAATTTTCTATAGAAATGAAATCTTAACAAAATTTTCTATAGCAATAAAATTTTGCCAAAATTTTCTATAATAATAAAATTTTGACACAATTATGACAACATTTTCTATAGAAATATAGAAATAGAAATTTTGGTAGATTATTTTTGGGGATCGGCTATATATATAACTATAGACCGATATAGACCAATTTTGGCATGGTTGTTAGCGTCCATATACTAGCGCAATGTACCAAATTTCAACCGGGATGAATTTTGATCCTCCAATAGCTCCGGTGGTCAAATCTAGGGATCAGTTTAAGAAAGGTATGGACCAAATTTTGCATGGTTGTTAGAGACCATATACTAACACCACGTACCAAATTTCAACCGGATCGGGTGAATTTTGCTCTTCCAAGGGGCTCCGGAGGTCAAATCTGGGGATCGGTTTATATGGGGGCTACATATAATTATGGACCGATATGGACCAATTTTTGCATGGTTGTCAGAGACCACACATTAACACCACGTACCAAATTTCAACCGAATCGGATGAATTTTGCTCATCCATGAGACTCCGGAGGTCAAATCTGGGGATCGGTTTATATATATGGGAGCTCTATATAATTATGGACCGATATGGACCAATTTTTGCATGGTTGTCAGAGACCACACACTAACACCACGTACCAAATTTCAACCGAATCGGATGAATTTTGCTCATCCATGAGACTCCGGAGGTCAAATCTGGGGATCGGTTTAAATATATGGGAGCTCTATATAATTATGGACCGATATGGACCAATTTTTGCATGGTTGTCAGAGACCACACGCTAACACCACGTACCAAATTTCAACCGAATCGGATGAATTTTGCTCATCCATGAGACTCCGGAGGTCAAATCTGGGGATCGGTTTAAATATATGGGAGTTCTATATAATTATGGACCGATGTGGACCAATTTTTGCATGGTTGTTAGAGACTATATACTAACACCATGTACCAAATTTCAGTCGGCTCGGATGAAATTTGCCTCTCTTGTTAGAGACCATATACTTACACCATGTACCAAATTTCAACCGAATCGGATGAATTTTGCTCATCCATGAGAATCCGGAGGTCAAATCGGGGATCGGTTTATATGGGAGCTCTATATAATTATGGACCGGTATGGACCAATTTTTGCATAGTTATGAGAGACCATGTATGAGACTAACACCATGTACCAAATTTCAACCGGATCGGATGAATTTTGCTCCTCCAAGAGGCTCCGCAAGCCAAATCTGAGCGTTGGTTTATATGGGGGCTATACGTTAAAGTGGTCCGATATGGCCCATTTGCAATACCATCCGACCTACATTAATAACAACTACTTGTGCCAAGTTTCAAGTCGATAGCTTTTTTCGTTCGGAAGTTAGCGTGATTTCAACAGACGGACGGACATGTTTAGATCGACTCAGAATTTCACCACGACCCAGAATATATATACTTTATGGAGTCTTAGAGCAATATTTTGATGTGTTACAAACGGAATGACTAAGTTAATGTACCCCCCAACCTATGGTGGAGGGGTGCAAAATGGACCAAAAGGACATGGTGTTTTGCAAAACCTACTTATACACAGAAAAAAATTGTTTTTTTTTCATATCTTTCACAAATTAACTGTTCCAATTAATTGTTATCGTAAATTTATTCAATAACAAAATTGATGATATCAATCACCGACAACAATTAAAAAATTAATAGATTAAAAATATAATTAATTCAAGTAATTTTTGTGATTGAATTTTGTTTCGATTAAAAGGTTAATTGAATCCATTAATCAAATGTAATCAAATATTTGGAAAATATTTTTGTCAGTGTATGATAGATCCATATATCTGTTAGCTATTGTAGAATCATTTATCGAAAACCATGCTATTTTAATATTCTGCCAATTAAAAATGAAAACATCACAAATTTCTTGTCTATTCTGTTCCTAGTCCAGCATCCATGAATTAATAAAACGCATATTCTCGATTCAGGGGTGTAAAACAAACAACATTGTTTACTTCATTCAATCAACCAAACAAAAAAAAAACTATAAAATTTCCCAGAATTATAAAAACGCAAGAGAACATTTGCATATTTCACACGCTTTTCAAAAATATAATTAAATTGAATTGAGTAGCACTGTTCGTATATCAAGTATCATGGGGGCAAGGAAAGGAGAAAGTTTTATTACAACTATAATGCTAAAATGTCATGTTTAGTTACACCCACGGCCATATAGCCTTCAAATACTCATATATGTTAGCAACGTATTCGATTCTTTTTTATTGCACGTATTACAAATTTACTTAAACAAGTCGTGTCATACATGCTCCTTGAAGCGGACAATAATAGAAGGACACGAAGTAGTCAGAGGTTGATGGACTTAATTATACCCTCATTGAGCAGTCCTCGAATTATTTAAAGATTAAAGTTATTTAACTTAGTTTAAAATTATATAATAATATTTAACCCAACGTGTGTTATTATAATTAACTTGATTTGGTGCACCCAAAAAGAGAGCAAACGTAGATTAATTTTAAAAAATTTTAACTAAAATATTTTACTAATTACAACATCCAATAAAAGGTCATATTTACTCATTGTTGCTGTTGTTTATTGCAGCTTAAAACCATACATTGACTAAACTACTAATGTAGCTTAACCAACAGAGGAAAAGAATGTTTGTCAAATTTATTTGGGCAAAGCCCTATAGACTGCAAGATGGTTGGATGGACGCACGTTTCGGAATTACCACATTCCTCATCAGCATCCTCTACTTGCAGCAAAACTATCAACCAATTATCAGAATAAATTCAGGCAGTTCATTAAACCCAACAATAAACCACACTTGAACCCTCCGAAAAAAGGCTTTACATTGATAGCCGGTTAAGCTACACACAAAATTTTTTTTTCTGATTCAATCACGAAATTAATTGATCCAATTAATTTTTAATTGAAATGTCTTCAATCACATAAATGATAGTATCAATTAAAAAATTAATTGAAGGTCAATTAAGAAGTTAATTGATCCAATTAAAAAATTAATTGATACTATTATTTTTGTGATTGATTTTTGTTTCAATTAAAAAATTTGTTGAATCAATTAAAATTTTAATTGGAAAAATTTTCGTGAAATTTTTTTGTGTGTACACTTGTAGTTTAGTCAATGTATGGTTTTAAGCTACAATAAAAAACAACAACAATGCTTAAAGAACAAAACCAACAATAACAAAACAAAAAGTTCGTATTTATTTTTAAATTTAAATTCGTTTAAGAAAATTTCATAATTTGAAAGAAGAAAATTGGAATTAAAATTTGTTGAAATAACTTTATCGCTATACGAAGTTCAAGCCATATGCAAATAATAACTCGATTTAGAAAACTATGAACACAATTTAAGTCAAATTTATTGATTAACAGGTTGGCTGATAAGTCCCCGGTCTGACACATAGATGGCGTCGCTAGTATTAAATGCATATTATTTTTATATAGTACCAACCTTCAAATGATTCGTGTCAAAATTTGACGTCTGTAAGTCAATTAGTTTGTGAGATAGAGCGTCTTTTGTGAAGCAACTTTTGTCATTGTGAAAAAAAATGGGAAAAAAAGGAATTTCGTGTTTCGATAAAATACTGTTTTCTGAAGGGAAAAAATACGGTGGAAGCAAAAATTTGGCTTGATAATGAGTTTCCGGACTCTGCCCCAGGGAAATAAACAATAATTGATTTGTATGCAAAATTCAAGCGTGGTGAAATTAACACGGAGGACGGTGAACACAGTGGACGCCCGAAAGAGGTGGTTACCGACGAAAACATCAAAAAAGTCCGCAAAATGATTGTGAATGGCCGTAAAATGAAGTTGATCGAGATAGCAGATGCGTTAAAGATATCAAAGGAACGTGTTGGTCATATCATTCATCAATATTTGGATATGCGGAAGCTCTGTGCAAAATGCGTGCCGCGCGAGCTCACATTTGACAAAAAACAACAACGTGTTGATGACTCTGAGCGGTGTTTGCAGCTGTTAATTCGTAATACTCCCGAGTTTTTCCGTCGATATGTGACAATGGATGAAACATGGCTCCATCACTACACTCCTGAGTCCAATCGACAGTCGGCTGAGTGGACAGCGACCGGTGAACCGTCTCCGAAGCGTGGAAAGACTCAAAAGTCTGCTGGCAAAGTAATGGCATCTGTTTTTTAGGATGCGCATGTAATAATTTTTATCGATTATCTTGAGAAGGGAAAAACCATCAATAGTGACTATTATATGGCGTTATTGGAGCGTTTGAAGGTCGAACTCGCGGCAAAACGGCCCCATATGAAGAAGAAAAAAGTGTTGTTCCACCAAGACAACGCACCGCGCCACAAGTCATTGAGAACATTGGCAAAAATTCATGAATTGGGCTTCGAATTGCTTCCCCACCCACCGTATTCTCCAAATCTGGCCCACGAGCGACTTTTTCTTGTTCTCAGACCTCAAAAGGATAGGTTAGGTTAGGTTATGTTGGAAGGTCATTATAATCGTTGTATCGCTCTTGAAGGGAACTATGTTGAATAATAAAAACGAATTTTGACAAAAAATGTGTTTTTCTTTGTTAGACCGGGGACTTATTAGCCAACCTGTTATAGACCTTCCAGAAATGCCTCAATATACTACCATAACGTATTAGCCTTCCATCTGCCAATATGGTCACTCTCGTTTTACACGATTTAATCTTGCACTCATATTTTTGTAACCATTTCATACAGATTTCTTTTGGACAAAATCATTTTTTGATCCACAATGTATGGTAATTTACTATCTTTTCTACACCCGTTTATAAATTCGTAATTCATTTTATATCATCATCCTTTCACGTTTTTTCCAAAAACTAAGCATAATATTAAACATAACGGCTCCTGCTACTACTTTTGTGAATTATTTTAAAATTTAAGAAAATGAAATAACTATGACAAATTTGGGAGTAATTTAATGTGAAATAACTCCCCATAATTCGAAGTGAAATAGGCCTCCAAAATATGAAATAACTCCCCAAAAATCGTTGTTTTTGTTTTCTGTAGAGGAAATTGGGGACTTATTTCATTTTTAATTTTGGGGAGTTATTTCATGGGGACTTATTTCATCGAGCCTTATACTTTGGATGAGAATTTTGCTTACACCGAAAAAAAGTGAACTGTCTTATAAGAAGAATGAACTACCTCGCACGAAAATTGAACTAAATTTTACTCCACATTTTCAGATTTCCACAAAGCGTTGTTAGCACCAGGAAATTTTGATGCCCTGTTGTACTTTTTAACTGCAGTTCACGAAATTACATCATCTCATAGAAGAAAATATTAACTAAAAGTAAAGAAGAAAATCATTGACGCCAAATCATAACCATTTTAACCATTCAGTAGTTCATTCATACTATTTTTGGGAATCGTACAAAAATATTCATTTGTTTTAGTTCATATTGAACTTATGTGTACGGTCATTGAACTTTATACTCACGTTTAGTTCATAAAATTTTTGAGAAATACTTAAAAAAAAAGTAAGATTTCATTAAGCTGTGGAAAATTTAACTACAAGCAAATAATTTTTTTCCATTAAAAATAAGTTAAATTTAGCGTTAGTTTAACCCTTCTGTGCGTGATGAGGTCCCGCTGGACCTTTTTGATTTTTATTCATACATAACTTTATCTTTTATATGAATTTGAGCTTGATGTGATTGAATCATTAAATCGGTTTTTATAGGTATTTGAAAAAGATTAGTGCGATTCTGCGTGATGAGGTCCAATGGGACCTACCACTAATTACATTAGTGGTTTTAGCACAGTTTAAAAAGCAGCGTAAAGATATTGCGATTTTCGCATCTGGAACAATTAATAACACTAACATCATTTCAGAAAATACCG
The DNA here is from genome assembly GCF_050003625.1 of Haematobia irritans. Lineage (NCBI taxonomy): Eukaryota > Metazoa > Arthropoda > Insecta > Diptera > Muscidae > Haematobia > Haematobia irritans. The sequence continues at coordinate 86,314,733 of NC_134400.1, forward strand.
TCATTTGGAAGAATTTGTCATTTTTGAAGTTTCCATTGGCTTCGTTGCTTGGTAGTACATAATTTTATGTCTTCCGTTGATATATCCAATATAGTGAGTGTAAAAGTGCAAAAAAAGTTATTTGAACTTCATGGAAATCTTGACCGATCTAAGTTTTTATATTTTTATACATGTTCGAGACCCATCGGCTCCTAGAATTTGGCAAGATGTGCCTCAATTTGGACCAAGTTTGAAGCAAGCAATATGCACATAATACTGCGAACAAAAATGAACGCCCCTAAAAGAATCGTATGTTATTGTTTATCCTTCAACTACCAAAACAATATATTGTTGCTTGGTACGTATAAGGATACTTATAGGTACCACGCCTGCGACAAACATCAGGGCCTCTAGTATACTTAACATATCAAAAATTTAAACGTTATCTGTATCCTATTAAAAATTAAATAAAACTCCATATTTACAACCAAATATTTATATATGCAATTTGTGCATCATAGAAGAGTCCACCTACAGTAAATGATCGAAAAATATCGTGGGGATAACCTCTATACCATCCTTTTTTATTGTAGGTCCCATGGGACCTCATCACGCTGGTATCGCTTCCAGTGTTATCACATACACAAGGGTTAACTACGGAACTTTTTTTTCTGTGTAGCATAGAAGACGCATTTCTCTTATATAAACTTTTTTTTTGCCCAAAAGTCAAAAAGCTTTTCAATGTAGTAGCTTTGTCTTTATAGTCAAGTGATTTGATTTAAAACTTGGTGCCTTTACGTGAAAGAAAATATTATTTGACTAAGATCAACTTGGCTTTAATAATTCCGGAAAAAAAATTCAAAAGAATGCAATTGACTTTTTAAATTTGTTGATTTTTTGTATCTTGACTACAAGCAATCACACTAATAGAAAAAATTACGTTTCACAATCGTGAACGGACGTTGTCACAATGAAACGGAAACGTTCACAAAAAATCAAAACGGAATGTTCACGATTTCGTCCACGGGCGTTCACGATTTCATGAAAGGCATTCGTTTTTCTTTGGCCATGAAAAATCTTAAAATAATCGTTAGACGTTGTTATGGCAACTCCGCCATTGGTGCAATGTGCTAAGGCGACTGTTAACGCGTATCGTGCAGGCAACACAGGTTCGAGTCACGGTAGCGGAAATATTTTTTTATTTTATTTTATTTATAAATTCGTAACCATTACGTTTTCAGATCATGAACGCTGGTTGTTGTTTTGACAACGTATGGTGTCATTTTTACGTTGTCAGATTGACCCCATCTGTTCTCAGTTTGACAACACATGTGTGTTGATTCACTTTCATGAACGGATCGTTTCGAAATGACCACGCCGTTCATGATTTTTTCTATGGGTGCAAGCGTTCAAAAATAGCAGATTTTATTCCATGCTTTATTTTAATGACGTCTTTACTTGGAACTAATAATTTCTACTTGAAATGGAGCCTGAATTTGGAATTTTAAGTTGTCGTTAACACGTTTAAAAAAAAAAAAACAGAAAACCGAATAAATTAAATTATTTATTTATTAAAGAATTTAAAACCATAATAATTTATGATATTAAATGAGATATGTACTAACAACAAATTTTGTTTACTGGAATCAAGAAAAAAGTGTTGTGTCTGAAATGTATCCCAACTTCAATTCTCCGCTTCTTTGGCTCGGAATCAAAACCAAAATCATTAATGCAAAGACAAAATCTTTGATTTTTTCAGTGCACAAATAGGTTTGTTCTTGAGCGCGTTTGTAGTAACATTTCATTCTTTTGAAGTGGTTTTTGGTTCATGAAATCACACAAAAATTAATTAATTGCCAAAAATATCTCTACCATGTTTAATTAATTAACTAGACAATTTACACGAAAACAAACACTTACGATGAATTTCTGATTGCTCTTGAGGGACACATTCACATGGGATGAATGTAAATTGAAACCATAGTCTCTCGAGCGTTAATCAGCCCACATAAAATTAGATGGCTTACCTGGAATAAAAGAAGAAACAAAAAAATTGGAATTAGTTTTTTTTTTCGTTTTACATCATCACGGATTAATGTTTTAATTTAGCATCAATAAATTGACAAAGAAGATGAGACAAAATTGGAAGTATACTAGCATATATATGTATTACAGTTGAACAACAGGTATGTGTGGTTAACTTATGAGAAATTTATTCACGTGGCATCGCTACGTGTTCACCGCTTACAATTTTGTTCTTTCAAATGCAGAAATTTTGGCACGTGCAAAAAAACGTTGAAATCCACTCAATGTTGCTATGGATAGATTGGATTGTGATAAGCACATTTGGATAACATCAATATGTGCGTATTCAAAGGAAATAACTTAAATGCAATTAAAAAGGAAATTTTAATTAATCATCAAAAAATAAATAAAATAAAAAACTTTCTGCGAACAGGTTCTCTTTTTATTGTAAAAGCTCTTTCTTTAAGAGCACATACATAAACAAGAAATACAGATATCATTATCGGCGTTGATTAACACTGAAAAAAATATTGTCGTGAGGCCAAAGATTTCATGTCCTTAAAATACGAATGCAAATTTTGCTTAGCATAGAAGACACATTTCTATAATATAAAGTTTATTTCCTTGTCGAAAAGTCGATAAACTTTTCAATGAAGTCGTATTGTTCTTATAATTAAGTGATTTTACTTAAAAATGGGTATCATAACATGAAAGAAAAATTTTTTGGGGTAATTTTTTGACTTTAATAATTCAGAAAAAATCTTTAAAATTAATGAAATTGCACGCAGAGAAGGAATATGATCACCTCAAACATGTTTCAAGAGCAAAATGTTATTTTTGTATGGTGACCATGTAACATGTTTGTCACTAAAATGTTACTTTCTCGTCAAATAAAACCTGCTTGCCGAAATCAGATACATGATTTCCGAGAAAATATCATGGTTGCGAAAACCATGTTACATGGTCACCACCCAAAAATAACATTTTGCTCCTAAAACATGTTTGAGATTATCATATTCCTTCTCTGGATGTGTCTTTAAATTTGTTGTCTTTTTGCGTCTTGACCACCAAGCAAAAAATCGTCCAAAATAAGGACATGTTTTTCAACAATTAATTTTAAAGACGTTTTCTACTTGAAACATAGCATAAATTCTACCGGAAGTCGAGTCTGAATTTGGAAAATAAAGTTGTCCTTAACTCGCTTTTAAGGGACTTTGATGGCATATGAAGAAAAAAAAAGCTGAAAACGAAAAATTAAAATTTTCTTCCTAGAAGCAAGTACACAAAATCCAAATTTAAAAGATAATTGTGTCTTAAAAGTATCCTTACTTGTATTCTCCACTTCTTTGGCTCGGAATCAATACGAAAATTGTTAAAGTAAAGACAAAATCTTTTGAACCGGGCATGCTTTTTTCAGTGAACGATGCGATTTTTATGCGTGTATATGTTATTTTAAATAAGCTATAATTAAATTAATTAATATTATTTTCCATTTAATTAAACTCGAATTTGTTTAAATCACATACGAAAAGGTGAACAGTTTTACTTTGAAAATTTTAAATTGTATTTTTTTTTTGAAAAAATTGACTTGCCTTTCATTCATGTGTCAATTGGAAAATAGAAAATTTTCATTCTGTATCGACTTCACAAGAATAATAAGTTGCAAGCAAAGTTTTTTTTTATAAAACAAAACATAAAAAGAAATTTGTTTTGATTTGGCGAATAAGATTTATTGCAGTTAGCTGTGAAATACAATTTTTATCTTTAGCCGGTTCCGTTTTCGTTTAAATAGCGAAATAGGTCTGGCATTATTGGAACAAAATATGTGTATGCTACCATTAAAATTGTATTGCTTGTGTAAGAGGCTGGGATCTAATGTCTGCGACAAGAACACCACGGAACATTCGGTAGCAACGGTCAGTAGAAGTTAGGATCTAGAGTGAGAGCCGTTACACCCGCCAGGAAACAAAATATACAAAGAAAAAAATATCATCAACATTTTTTCCTATGAAAATTTTAAATGAAAAATGTCAATTAAAAATTTAATAGATTCAGCAAATTTTTTCATTGGAACAGCCTCAATCACAAAAATTAATAGTTAAATTTTAATCGGATCAATTGATTTTTTTTTAATTTGTAATTGATGTGGTGATTGATATTATAATTTCTGTGATTGAAGAACTTTCAACCAACAAATAAGTAGATCAATTAAAGTAAGGCCAAAATCTTTGAATTTAAGTAAACTTTCTTTTAGTGTATTAACCCTTTCACTACACTCAAAAAATTATGACCAAAATTTTTTCAATTAAACACTTAATTGAATTTGGAAACGGATTCAATTAATATGTTAATTGATTCAATTAATTATTTAATCAAATCCGAATAATACTCAATTAAAAAAATGATTGATATTTGTTACGTTTCCAATTAAAATATTAATTGATTCAATCGATTCGGAAATAATTTTCAATTACAAACGTGATTGAAATTGTTTCCGTTTCCAATTACACATGTGATTGATCCAATCACCTTTGTGATTGAAATTGAATAATTTTGAGCAATGGAAAGAGCGAAAAGAGAATAAGAGAATGGGTATTTATTCAACAAGGTATGATGGAGAGATCAGTCTGTTGAAGTAACTCATAACGAACGGTTGGGTTTTGTTTTTCGCGTAAATTGAATAACACGATTGGCGACATCCTGTCTGCTGCATTCAAAATGTGTGCATAAATATTTTGAACGCAACAACAACTCATAGCAAAGGGTTGAAATAAATAAAGTGTGCAACAACAAATGGCCACGTGGTAAAGGTTTGAAAAAAATATATGAGAGAACGCATTTGAAATTACCTGTGTTTGTGTTTTGTGGCATTGTAAAAATGGAAAACAATCTACGTTTATTGAAGGTAAGAAATTGTGAAATGTGAATACCGTTTTCCATTGAAGCCTGTTTACATTAAACGGCTTCAATGGAATGTATATTTTTTTCATTTCTTTTAGTGACCAATTTTATTTCGTGAAATTGACCAATCAATCCCATCAACTCCACCATTTTATCAAATATATAAGGATATGTTTGCAATAAAAAAGTGGGTACCGTATTGATCTTTTAAAATTATAAATTTTTTTCACTCCTAGTTTTCTTAAAACCAAGAGCGGTATGGGTTTGTTGGAAGATTCAACTTGAAGTTGCGAAGTGGCGTTGGCATTAAATTGCATTTTTGTTTTACCTGCCTTTTTTAATTTGAACCCAAGTAGAGAGCAGTATATCTGATATATAAACTAATGAGCTGAATTATGTTATGGTAAAAAAGTTCTTTCTTTTGGATTTAAAAATATGAAAAATATCCGAAAATAATAAAAATATGTATTTTCCATTTATATTTTTTTCTATTTCCAGAATTTGCAAAGTATCATCAATATAATACCAAATAGTACATTGCTTTCCCATTATTTTTGGTCTTTGATTGGTTCAAATTTTAATAGACGATTTCAATGTACGGAAATTTTGGAAAGGAATTGTTACTAAAATTAAATTACCGAGCTCCTTAATACACCTTTTTATGCTAAAAGACTACAACTACAAAAGAAGATTATAAATCTGCAACCTGGAACTAAGAATTGAACTTGATATTCTATGCAGGTAATATTTAACAAAATTAACTTTTAATTGAACAAAATTAAATTCGAATTATTCTGTTTACTTTCAGAAAAACTAATTTAGCTTACAGTCTGCTGATTTATTGGAAATCTAGGCGCATCTACATATTAGAAGGAACATGCTAACATGGTTATTATTATAAGGAAGCTAATGATTTATATAATTTATTTTTTCACCCTATAGTTGTTATTGATAGTAATTGTATTTGTAAGTTATGTTAGAACAAAACACAAATGAAAAGAACCAAATTTATTTGTCTTTTGCATAATTAAAAAAATAATAAAATATTAAATATTATAAGAAACACATATTTTCTTTTATTTCAAATAAAACTAAATACGGTTTTGGGGTCGCAATATATAAATTTTTTGATCGAAATTTATAACCAATTTCAATTAATTATTTAATTGAATGAATCAAATAGTTGATTGATTTTTGTCGCGAAATTAATTAAAATTTTAATTGATTCAATTAAAACTGTGATTGAATTTTATGTTAAAAATCAATCACGTTTTTAATTGATTCAATCACACAATTAATTGATTCCGTGACAAAAGTCAATTAAATTTTTAATTGAAAATCGTGTTGGTTTTCAATCAAAATGGGTGATTGATACTATCATTGTGGTGATTGAAGACATTTCAATTAAAAAAATGATTGAATCCGCGATTTTCGTGATTGAAATCAAAAAATTTTTTTTTGTGTGTACCGATGTCCACTTAGAAGAACATTCGAAAAAGACACAAAATTCTATTTTTCCACTTAGTTTCGATTTATTTCTCGATGTTATTTTAAAGAAGAGGCTTTAATCTAAATAAGCTATAAATATTTTCCATATTGGTGAGCACTAAAATACATTTTTATAAACTTCTTTAACAATAAACGAAAAATAAGAAAATTTCAGACAATTTTTCTACTATATGTTTCTAGCAAATGGACATTTCTACAAAAACTATAGCTGATACTACTTCGGGTTCTTTTTTGTATTTCAAGTTTTCAGAACAAGCTCATATAGATCTTGAAGTAATTGAGTTAGGTTCTCAAAACGACAATTTTTGTTCTACATGATGTTAGTAGTACAAGTAGAAAAAGAAGAAAAATTAAAGTTTTTAACATTAGGTTTATTTCGGTAGTGAAATGGTTAAAATATTTTATGACATACACTTTACACAAGGTTAAGGTTGTTGCTTAAATTAGGACATGCAATTTATTCTTGCATAATCTTTAGTGCTCCAGGTATGGAAACTTCAAGAAAATTCTCTAGAACCGAAAGTAAACGTGTTCAAATTTATTTATTTATTTATTTATTTTATTTAACTCATTTTACAACCAAGCCGAAAGGGCCATATACGGTTACCGGGATACTCAAAATAAAGAATTACATTAAATTTACTTAAAAAAATTATAAAAATAATTAGGACTACAATCAAGGACTGCAAAAACTTGACATTATTACACCTTATTACTAAGTATATATCTTACTACTATATGTAGACTACGTTACAAAAACCATTTGATATATAAATATAAAAATTTAGGAATTGATTACTACTCTCAAATGCCTACTAACACAGGTTATTAACCAATAAGTTTAATTATTTGCAACTAAAAATTTTATATTTAAATATTATATATATTTTTATGTTAACAATTTGTAATCCTCGAACTTATATATTTGAGTTATTTTATATTTGATTTCTAATTTTTGTTTTTTATTTAATAAAAACTACACTGAAAAAACAGTGAACCCACCAGGAAGAAAACTTTCGGTTAATTTTAGAAAATTTTGAATATTTGTAGAAAATTTTAACTAAATAGTATTACAAACGTTGGCATCACGCCGACGTCATAAAAATAAGTAAATATTTTTCGACAAATTCAAGAAAATTTATTAGACATAACTAAATTTTTTCACTTGTTAAAGAAAATTTTGTAGTTTGAAGGAAAAACTTGGAGTTCAAAATTGCAAGAATGTCTTTAGTGACATACGAAGTTCATGATGGACGCATTTTTGGTAAAATTTACAAATTTAAAGAAATTCTGAACTATTTTCTGGAAGACACGAATTTAGTTAATCTTTATGCTTCATTTGAGTATATTTTTTTCCTCGGTTTTAGATAATTTAACTAACGTACACAAAAAATTATTAGAGTAAAGGAAACTTTCTCCAAACATAATAATTCCATGAACTAAAATAAAGTTAAATTGGCTTTAGTGAAATAGAGAGTTCACTTTTTTTTTTTTGAGTGTAACTAGGACTGCATAAACTTGACATATAGTTGCACCTTAATACTAAGTATATATCTTAGGTTAAACAGCGTTGGGAACTACAATATGTAGACTACGTTACAAAAACAATTTGACATATGTATATAAAAAAGCCACAAAAACAAATGAACTGATAATTAGGAATTGATTACTACTCACAAATGCCTACTTACAAAGGTTGTACTATAAATATTGTTATATTATTTTCTAGTCTTGTTTTTTATTTTATTTATTTTTATTTATTTATTTATTTTTATTTTTTTTTTTATTTTTTTTTTTATTTTTTTTTTGTTTTTTTATTTTTTTTTTAATTTTAGTTTATTTTATTTTATTTTTGTTTTGTTTTTGTTTTAATATATTGTTTGTTTTTTATGTTTATTATTATTTTTTATTATTGTTATTATTTTTTATTATTATTATTATTATTTTTTATTTTTTTTTGTTTTGTTTTTTGTTTGGGCAATATTATGTAAACATGTGCAATTAATGCTGCTGACTTGAACAATAATAATCAAAAATTCTTTTGCGAAATGTATTCAAGGATAAATGAAAGGATTTTAAGGAAACTAATAAATGAAATCTTATTTATTTTGTTCAACTCAAACTTAATTCTATTTCATTCAGAATTAAATTTGACTTGAACAGTATAACATAATTCAATTCAAATGAATGAAATTAAAATTATGATAACCGATCGTCATTCTAAGAACATTCAATCCAATGTTTGATTCAAAATAAACATTTTTACTTCCAGTATACTAAATATGAATATTATTGTAATTAACAAAATGCAATTGAACTTAAAATTATAATCAAAGCCAGGTGCAAACAAACCAGTTACCCCAACCAAACAATTAGAGATGATGGAATTAGCAAAACAAAATCTTCGCCCAATGATTTTTTTCAAATGTCATACTACGCTACTGTTCTGTTCTATTCTGTGGAAATCTAAACGCCTGGTTTACTTCGTAGATTATATACTTGAGCTATACATCAACCTCCATGGAAACAAAAACTCACTCTACCCCATCATATCAGGCATTAGACACAAATTTAATAAGATATAAAATTCTTAGAAGGAAAATGACAAGAAACCGATTTAATCAAGAATTCTCTTGTGTCACATAAATTAATTTAATAAGCTTGAAATTAAATTATCTAATGCACGTAGAGAAAATCTGTAGAATTTAGTCAAAGCCCGTCAGTTAATGTCTCTTAGCAGAATACGTTTAACGTACACTGAAAAAAAATATTTACGTGATATTAATGATTACGCAACCTAATTTTTAGGATGCGAAATTTACAAAATATTAAGGACAAATTTCGTTAAAATAGTCAAATTTTAATTGAAATAAAGTTTAGGACACAAATTTTGTACATTTTCGTCCCTCCGTTAAAGTCCTATGTCTTTGAACTAAGGCTAATTTTCCTTAAAGTAAAGAAACGCATTTTTGATTTTAAGAAATCGTCCTTAAATTCACTGAAATATTGAAAATTTTGATATAAGATAAAAACGCTTCAAATATAGGCTAAAACTTAATTTGAGGATTTTTTACTTTAAAGAATCCGCTATAATTTGGATTTTTAAACTGGAGTACCTTTATTAATAAACCGCGAAAAGAGAATTAAAATTTGATAAATGAGATATGTATCCTAATTTTAATTTTTTTTTGTCTTAGATTTAAAGCTAGAAAAGTCGCTAAAAAATGTCTTTATTTTAAAGAAGCCGCATCTTTGGCTCGGAATCAATACCAAAATCCTTAAGGGAAGGTCAAAATCTTTGGATCCAAGTAAACTTTTTTTTTTTTTTAGTGTAAAGAACACATTTACTGTTGTCGGGAACATTGTCTGCTTGTGTGCGAGATAAATTATATTTATACATATTATCGAATGCATACTTACAATTTATGTTTGAAAACGTCTCATGCTTAAAACTAAAGGTGAATACCCACCTTAAGGTAACATTTTCAATTTGAAGCAATGTTACCGTTGTCCCATTGTAGTGGCCAATTTTGTCACTTTCAAGCGATGATCCTTTTGTTGCCACTAAATATGATACTTTTTACATTTATTTGTCACCTTTCGTCATACCATTTTTATACCCTTCACCACTACTGTGGTACAGGGTATAATAAGTTTGTGCATTTGTATGTAACGCCAAGAAGGAGTAATCATAGACCAACCTTTTAGTATACGGATCGGCTTAGAATTAAATTCTGAGTCGATTTAGCGATGTCCGTCTGTCTGTTGGTGTATTTTTGTGTGCAAAGTACAGCTCGCAGTTTTAGTCCGATTGTCCTAAAATTTGGTATAGGGTCCTGTTTCGGCTCAAAGACGATCCCTATTGATTTTGGAAAAAATCGGTTCAGATTTAGATATAGCTGTCATATATATTTTTCACCGATCTGGTCATAATTGGCGTGTATATCAACCGATCTTCCTCAAATTCCGTACATCCGAATATTTTATGAGTCTTGCAAAACTTGCAAAATATCTGCCAAATCGGTTCAGATTTAAATATAGCTCCCATATATAGCTTTCGCCCGATTTACACTCATTTGCTCACATAGGCCAATTTTTTGCTCCGATTTATTTGAAATTTTGCACAGGGGGTAGAATTAGCATTGTAACTATGCGTGCCAAATTTGGTTGAAATCGGTTCAGATTTGGATATATCTCCCATATATAGCTTTCGCCCGATTTACACTCATATGACCACAGAGGCCAATTTTTAACTCCGATTTTGTTGAAATTTTGCACAGGGAGTAGAATTAGCATTGTAGCTATGCGTGCCTAATTAGGTTGACATCGGTTCAGATTTAGATATAGCTCCCATATATATGTTTTTCTGATTTCGACAAAAATGGTCAAAATACCAACATTTTCCTTGTTAAATCGCCACTGCTTAGTCGAAAAGTTGTAAAAATGACTCTAATTTTCCTAAACTTCTAATACATATATATCGAGCGATAAATCATAAATAAACTTTTGCGAAGTTTCCTTAAAATTGCTTCAGATTTAAATGTTTCCCATATTTTTTTTTTTTTTACTAAAATTGTGTTCCACCCTAGTGCATTAGCCAACTTAAATTTTGAGTCTATAGATTTTGTAAAAGTCTATCAAATTCTGTCCAGATCGAGTGATATTTAAATGTATGTATTTGGGACAAACCTTTATATATAGCCCTCGACCCATTTGACGGATGTGATATGGTATCGAAAATTTAGATCTACAAAGTGTTGCAGGGTATAATATAGTCGGCCCCGCCCGACTTTAGACTTTCCTTACTTGTTTTTATATATTTTGATCCAAAACACCGTTTGAAATACGAATAGAATCGATTAACAATTAACCGAAGTTAAGAGACGAATACTATATGTACACTGTCTCAAAAAATTGTCCGTACACCCAACTATATTTCACTCTTTTCATTGTAATTTTTGAAGTACTTGTCCGATTTTATTGAATGGTGCCTTGTTTTAAAGTATGTATTGTAATTTATTGAAATAGCTAAAAAAATCGAAATTAATTAAAGCTAAAAACGAAAAAAAAACAAAATCAAAAAAATTGTCCGTACAACAAACATTACATTAAAAAATGACGAAACCCAAATATTGCAATAACAAAATTTGTAACTTTAGGTATCTAGTATGGTAGCCCTTGGCTTTGATAACCCCAATTAAACGATTTTTCATTGATAATGTGAGAGTTTTCGTTAATTCTGAGCCGATGTTACTTCTATTCTCGCACGATGACTTCTTTAAGCATTTGTTTATTTGTAATCGTGTGCTGCCTTATCTTTTTTTCCAATATTCCCCAGAGATGTTCTATAGGGTTCAGATCCGGGCTCTGCGGCGGGTGAGGAATGACTTCTCTCACATTATAAAGCAACCATTCCCGTACAACCATCGATGTGTGTTTGGGATTATTATCGTGCATAAAGCGAAACTGGCCTCCTATTCCAAGTTTGCGAGGCAAAATCTTTTAAATTATCTTTCAATATATTTAAATAATATATTTTGTCCATATTAGTTCCGATAAAAACGATGTTGATTTGTAATGCTGTGTTTTCTTTTCGCCACACAAATCTCCTCTTACCTCTCTTACCCAAATATGTTGAACTTGTTTTCGTCCGTAAAAATTACCGTCTCCAGAAGCTTTCAGGCATATTTACGAACTTCATGGCATAGTTTAAACTTAGCATTACATTCTTTTTTTGATATGTAGGGTTTCTTATGTGCCACACATGCTTTATATTGGTTCATATGCAGAAAATTTCTGATAGTTTGTGGGTTGGCAATTATATATATTCTCATGATTCTCGATACTTTCAGCAATTTTTACAGCACTTCCCAGCAAAAAAAAAGCGTCACTTCCCAGCAAAAAAAAGCGTGAATTTAACATGGGCTTATCATAGGACGGAAGTCCTCCATTTCAACAGCCGTTGTACTGAATTTGCATCACTTTTTTAGGTGTGATCCGAATTCAATGTTTTAGATGTAAATTAAAAAATTCTGTGATATTTTGTCAAATAAATAATTTTTATAATTTTTTACAATTTTTAATGGATTCTAACGCTTGTCGGAAACGTTTGACTTCAAATATTTTCAAAAATATACAATTTCTTCAGATTGAATTTAGCATTTTTTTTCGACAAAATTTAAATGATTTGTACCATTTTATGAATTCTTACTATGTTTTTGACCTATTTGAAACAAAAAAGTTAAAATTACCCATTAAAAGTATGAACGAATCAAGTTATAAAAAATTGAATTAAAAGAACTTCCTGGGTATTTAAAATAAAGAACATCATTGGGAGTGCATCTTCTGGAAGTGCTTTTAAAGTTGTGCCTTTGGAAGAACATCCAAATTTTTTTGCTGGGTTATCTTTGGATCTTGCTTCCCCATTCGTTCAATTTTTCTCCCAAGTCGCAAATCAATGATTTTTGGACGCCCTCTTCCAGGTAGCATTTCGATAGATCATGTCTTTTTGTAATTTTGGATTACATATTGAACAGATGACCGTGGTCTGAAAACGTTTTCCGCTATTTCTCCCAAGCTTTTGCCGTCTTTTTTCATTTTTATGATCAATTTCTTGATTTCAATCGGAATCTTAGTTTTTTTCGCACATTATATGAAAAATTTATTTTAACAAAGAAATTAAACGATTGAAAACTGCAAGAGAATGACAGATTTAATAAATAATTCCAAATAGTAAACAAACGTTACATATTTTGTTTCTGTATTCAAGATAAGTGTATGTGGTACGGACAATTTTTTGACTTCACTTTTTTGACATTTTCCCATTTTCCTTAATTTCTGCTCAAAATAGTAGTTGACTTTTTCAGTTGTGCACATACACTCAAAAGAAAGTGAACTCTCTATTTCACTAAAGCCAATTTAACTTTATTTTAGTTCATGGAATTATTATGTTTGGAGAAAGTTCTCTTTACTGTAATAATTTTTTGTGTACGTTAGTTAAATTAACTAAACCCGAGGAAAAAAAATATACTCAACTGAAGCATGCACGCAAAAAAATAATTCTTTCCTCCCAAACGAAATTTTAGACAAACAAAGTTCGTTTCTCATTTGCTTTTCGCTGTAAGGAAGTGTATTTGGAAGAAAAGTATATACTTTTTGTGATAAACGTTTATTCTTTTCCAGGATGTAAAAACAATTACATAAAGACTAACTCAAAAAAAACACATTGTTTTCTTGCTAATTGCATTTTCCCTCACATCTTTCTCACATCCACGAGGTTTTTTAGTTCTTAACACCTTTTCCTGTAATACCAACAATGTAAAAGAAATTATACGATTTTATAAATTTTAAAATTTTTTTTTACCTTTTGCCTGGACGGAGAATCGAACCGCGGACCATGCAATTTATAAGCTAACACACTATCCACTGAGCTATGTACCTGTTATTGTCATCAATAGACAATTACCCATATAAGTTATATTTATATAGCATAGCTTGCGGCGCCCACGAACCGAATAAACAAAGTTTATTTAACAGAAACAAACATTTAGTTTGGCACCGTGGAGCAGTGGTTGCTACGTCCGACTTGCATGCCAAGGGTCGTGGGTTCGATCCCTGCTTCGACCGAAGTTCTTTACATATATTCCAGATATGTTCGGGAGATTCCGACAAAATGTTCAACATTACATTGTAGTATATTAAATTTTGAACTGTAAAATATGTCTTATTAAAGACCTAAAGTCAGAAAAGAACAGTGTTTGATATAAACGAAATAAAAATAAAAATTTTGTAACAAACGAATTTTTTTGGCGATAAAAGTTTAAAATTTTCAAAGCAATTCAAAAAACTCTAACAAAAGAAAAACGTTTTCGGTACACGTTTTCCAAACGTTTTTTTTTTCTTTGCGTGTAAAGATTAACTAAATTCGTGTCTTCCACAAAATAGTTCAGAATTTCTTTAAATTTTTAAATTTTACCACAAATGCGTCCACCATGAACTTCGTATGTAACTAAAGACATTCTAACTCCAAGTTTTTCCTTCAAACTACAATTTTTTTTTTAACAAGTGAACAAAATTTAGTTATGTCTAATAAATTTTCTTGAATTTGTTTGTTCAAAATTTTCTAAAATTAACCGAAAGTTTTCTTCCTGGTGGGATCACTGTTTTTTTTTTCAGTGTATGAGAAACACAAAATATTACAAATAAATGTTGAAATAACTCATGTTTGAGGTACACGCACAGAAAAAAACCAATATTTGGACATAGTTGCCGCATCCATTTAATGCTTATCTAGAGTAGATAGTTGTCGAGAAAACCATGTAGGGTAAGTGCAGCAAATGTGGTATACCCATTTGTTTTTCGAAAGCCAAATTTTTTGTTTTTCTTCGACGAGGCTAAGATTTTACCACATTCATTTTACTAGTGTTAGCCATCCACGCAACTATGAGCTAAAAATTAGAAACCCATAATTTCGGATATATTTGCGAATTTATTAAAAAACATATTAAGCACGGATTCATAAAATGTGCAGGTAATGTGGTACACCATAATGTAGATTTTTTTTGTAAAAAAAAATAAATGCAATATGTGTATCGCAACGGCATACATTTGTTGCTTATTTAGTACTCGTCAGTTATTTACATCCGAAAATTAATAAATTTAAAATATATCTTCACACAAAACGAAATGATAAAAAAAAAACCTTCGAGCACGGGTAAATGTGAATTCTTTCAACTGGCACAAAGAAAGAGTTGCAAAAATCAAATTGATCTTTGATAGCTTCATTTTCTGACAGCCACAATCTATTCAGCTTGGTTTAGTTCTTTGTATGTTGTTAGATAGAGAAAAAAGCTACTATACCACATTACCAGCCTATACCACATTTGCTGCACTTACCCTATTTTGTTTTTGTAAAAATAACTTTCGGACGGAGAAAAATATATGTTGTCAATAAGCATTTAAATGGTTCTCAAATGCCGCAAACATGTTCTATTATTTAAATGATAGAATTTGAGACCATTACATGGTCGGGAAAATAATGTACCCAACCATTCAATTTTTCGACTTTTTTGCAGGGAAAAAAGTATTTTTATAGGTTAGGTATAGACATGTCTAGAACCATTACATGGCCATAAAAACCATTTACATTTTTTTCGTGACCATTTAATTTTTTAATTTGTTTGCAGCGAAAAGAAGTTTATAAAAACATTGAGCAGGTACACACGATTTTCATTTTGCGCGTCAGTCGTGTGTTGATTGCTTCTTGGAATGGACGGATAATACGGAATTACTTGGTTTTGTGTTAATTTATTTATTCATAAGTGGCACGTAGTTTTATGTGAACACAAAAAAGGAAAGTGTAATGGAAAAAAATTACCAGGTTCTTGTTCTGCATTTTGCTTATGGTATAATTTATTTTTATTTGCAGTTACATGATGTCTGCGTTGGTACATTTGATGGGCACGAAGTAAATATGGAACGATTACTTATTGTTGAAATTTACCCAAAATAGAGTGTATAAAATATGTGATGTTTCCTTGCACGACATTATAAATAAAAAACAATGAATTAGTTTATAAATAAAAAAAAATAAATAAATAAAGTTAATTTTGTGTTTTCTTTTCTCAAGTGGCGTCCTTTTTTCGACGACGAAAAAAGTTTTTTCATAAAGATCAAAACATTTTAGGTTGTGACCATGTTCTTTTATCTGGAAGAAAAACATTTTTGACGAATACCATAACATTTTAGATCGTGACCATTGTCTTTTAATGGAAACAAAATTATTTTTATCAATATAATAATATTTTAGATGAGGACAATTTTATATTTCTTAGAACCATGTTCATTGAGCCAACATGGTTGCAGGTGAAATTGTTATATGGTCGCCGCAAAAATAGCTCCTATCATATTATTTTGCTCTTCGAATATGATTGTGACAATCCTATTTCTTCTCTGCGTGTATATTTCATGAAATTCGGCAACATTTTTATTTAACTTAAGGGTGTACGGACTAATGTTTGATACAGTGTATATGAACATTTTTCTCTTTTGTGTCATAATTTTCTCAGCGGACAAGTGTTCTTGTTTTGAAAGCCCTTAAGATTTTGTTGTTTGGTTAAACAGTAACTATAATTGTTCAGCGGTTCAAACTGCAGAGGTTTTGATGTATATATGTATTTTATTTTCTCCATGCAAAGGTCATTAACGTCAGTTGATACAGTATAACAACAAAAAAATTAGTGCGTAATATATTTTCTTTAACATTTCCTGTTGATGTAAGCGACATACAAAAGGTTCATGTGCTTCGGAAAATGTATATTTGTTGTTATTTACTGATGAAAATATTTTTTTAGAGGTGAGTTATTTGTTGCTCTTTTCACCTCCCTCCCTCCCCATTGATTTTCCATTTTTCTTTTAATATACCATAGTTAACAAACGCATTTTTTTTATTTACTTACAATTTACTGAGTTTCTTGTTGCTGCTTGAATGCAAAACTTGTTTCACCATTTGTTGAAGGTGTTTTGGGACGGAAAATACATTTTTAAAAATTCATTTTGGCGTGAATCCGCTTAAATTAATTGTAAATAAAAATTTTTCTCTTTTATTTGCCAGGTAGCATTGCAATTTTAATTTCAACATAAAATGCAATAAAATTGTGGCCATAACTGTTTTATAATGCACTTTACGAGTACAACTGGGACGGTAGTTGGAAAAGTACAATTGCTAGACATTTTCTTTTGCAGCAGCAATCATGTTAAAGCGTTAGTACGATAGAATTGGTACATAAAAGTGATGAAATATAAAATATATTGTGATATATATACATGTATGATCTGCCCTTTAATTTACTATGGACCAAAGAATCTATAGCAAATGATGTAAATTAAATTAATGTGACATTTATAGTAAATTGTATATCCTCGAAAAACTAATACCTTCTATAAGAGAAGAATTAGAATTATGTGACGATTTATCTTTACGCTTATTCTTGATTTAATGGGATGATAGAGGTTGCTGTCTACTCAAATGACATGGAATCGAAAAGATCGTACAAAGGTTACTTGATCACTCTAGCGAATAATAGATTAAAATGTTGGTTATACTGATGGATGGACTGACATAAAATGGACTATGAGTGAAATAAAAACAAATACCGGTGGTTATTAATTTTGCCCATTTGGATGCTTTAAATATCAGGCCTCGTGAGCGAGATAATAGTTAAATACGCTTGAAACTAGCCAACTATTTATAATAAGAACTTGCCAAAGAATATAAGAGAAAAAAAAAAAAAATAAATAAGAATAATTACAGTAGCCTCTTACACTTCAATGGTGATGTGGTGCTGAATTTTAATTAGAGATGTGCACGTGGCAAAGAATTTCTACACCGAAAGAATTCTCTTCGTTAATTTTACGAAGTATTCTTCATTAACTATTCTTCCTGAATTTTTCATTAAAATAACGAAATTTTCATTAATTGTCGTAAATTTTACGAAGAACATTTTACGAATATACGAAACTTCTATGAAACATTCTACATTAACTTTTCTTCGTACAAAGTTCGTACTTTTAACGAAACTTTCTTCATATTTCATGAATTTTGTGAAGAAGTTTTTACGAATATTTTACGAAACATTCTGCGTTAAAATTTCTTCATAAAAAGTACGAAACATTTTCTTTGAAATAACGAAGAAGTTTCATTGAAGTTGTAAAATTTCCGTTCGCGGCATTAAATTGTCTTTTGTAATGTGCTTGAGTGTATTCCTTTATTCTTTGTTTTATGCAAGTCTATGCTACTTCTCATTTGGGTGATAGCGCGCTATGAATAAAAGTGAAGCAATAAAACTAAAAATTATTCAAAAACTTAAGATGTAAAGTAGTGATATCATTTTTCACACTTGCAACTACAACCAAATGCACTTTCGACTATAATTTTTTTTTTTCTAAAAGTTCGAACATTTTTCAGAAAAAAGTACGAAAGTTTTTCATAAAAAGTACGAACATTTTTCATAAAAACTACGAAAATTTTTCATAAAAAGTACGAAACATTTTCATAAAAAGAACGAAATTGTTTCATAAAAAGTACGAAGATTTTTCATAAAAAGTACGAAGATTCTTCACAAAAAGTAAGAATTTTTTTCTTACAAACTACGAAAATTTTGGAAGAACTTTTCTTCGTAAAAAGTACGAAATATTTCGTACTTTTAATGAAAAGTTTCTTTGGTTGTAAAACAATGACAAATTTCGTACTTTTAACGAAATTTTTCGTTCTTTTTACGAAGAAAATTCTTTCGGTGTATGATACGCACGAGGGCCGTGAGTGAATGAGAATAAGGCATCACGTAAGCATGGAAAGATCATGTTGAGATTCGGTTAGATTAGGTTTCCCACGAAAGAAATGGGATTCTCAAGTATTTACATTTAATTTATATCCCAAAATGCTCATCTAGAGATGCGTTTATATTTCACTTCACAAAAACCTCCCGTGAATTGATATACAGGGATAATTTGTTTTACTGGGGATAAAAAATAATAAGGACTAATTTAAAAAACAAACTGTTAATTTCCAAACATTTTTGAAGAGATTTGCCGACACATTTCTTGGCTGTGGGGGGAATTTCGAATGAAACATGTACATTTACATTTCAGCACGTTTTTACGTAGCGATTAAAATGTTCAGTTTTTTATTTCAAATAAAATCCGAAATATTGAAGTAGCATAACATCTGAAGAACTGTTGCGAAATGAATGTTCCGGATGCTTAAAAGAATGACTTCAAGCTTATATAACAAGACCGTGTAAAATCCATTGTTTTTAATTCGATTCCCCATAACTTTCGGATTCAAAAAGAAAATTTACATTGATATTTTGGAAATTTATTGGCTGGACTAAATAGTCTTAAGTGGGCCTGAAACTAAATCGGGCTGCCACTTTAACCTAGGTTAGGTTAGGTTAGGTTAAAGTGGCAGCCCGATTAAATTTCAGGCTCACTTAGACTATTCAGTCCATTGTGATACCACATTTAACTAAAAGTACCTATTACATATGGGCACTTCTAGTCTTAACCACTGAACCTTCTCTATTATTTACTTTTGTGGAACCAACCAGATTGCTCCAAAAACATTAACAAACTGCTTAAGTTAACGTTTTCCAGGTCAGCCAGTAATCTAAAGCTATATGCTCCTAAAATTCGCTTACGCCTTACACAAAAAGCAGGACACTCACACAAGAGGTGTTTAATTGATTCCTTTTCCTCCACATCATGACAGCTTATACAATAGTCATTATACTTCGCACCTATAGTTTTTGCAAATTCGCCTATCAGGCAGCGACCCGTTATAGCAGATATCAGGAGTGCTATCTGACGCCTTGAGAACACTAGCATATCTAGTGTGCGGTTTAAATCTAAATGGGGCCATATTTGCTTGGTGTCGTTGCAACCCTTGCAATTTTCCCATCGAATATTGGCCATCATAACAGCCTTCTCACGCAGTAAGAGCTTGCAGGTGGCCAGAGGCATACCAACTGATTCTAGTTCCCCTGGAATATGTAAGGTAGTTCCTAGCCTTGCTAACACATCTGCTTCGCAGTTCCCCGGTATGTTCCTATGGCCAGGCACCCATATTAGGTGAATATTGTACTGCTCAGCCATCTCGTTGAGAGATTTGCGGCAGTCTATGGCCGTCCATCGTGACCATTGGAGTCTCAAACTTTTTGTCGAAAAGTGGTTTTGCCAGGGTGTAATCCACTACGTTAGGCACATCTGGCATTACTTTGAGGACCGAACTATGACCGTAACTTTTTTCCGACCACAGCGATAGCTCGCGCAACCGCACAGCCGACTGTTTGGCCAAAATGTCTAAAGGCAATAGATGTAGCATGACATTAAGGGAGTCTGTTCCTGTCTTACTAAATGCGCCTGAGATACATAAGCTCGCCATACGCTGAACTTTATCTAAACAAGTCGGTTTCTGAAGTGCCGGCCACCAGACTACAACACCATATAGCATTATAGGTCTAACTACTGCCGTGTATAGCCAATGCACAATTTTTGGTCTTAGTCCCCACTTTTTCCCTATTGCCTGTTTGCACGAGTACAAAGCTACCGTGGCTTTTCTCGCCCTCTCTTCAATATTAAGCCTAAAATTCAGCTTCCTGTCCAAAATAACGCCAAGGTATTTTGCACACTCACCAAAGGGAATTTCAGTACCCCCTAAGTAAATGGGCCTAACCGTGGGTGTTTTGCGATCTTTGCAGTACATGACTAGTTCTGTCTTTGCTGGATTTACACCAAGACCATTATCTTTCGCCCATTTCTCAGTCATCCGGAGAGCTCTCTGTATAATATCTCTGATTGTGGATGGGAATTTTCCCCTGACTGCTAGCGCCACATCATCTGCGTATGCCACCACTTTTATCCTTTCTTTTTCTAGGGAAACCAGAAGGTTGTTTATAGCAACATTCCAAAGAAGAGGTGACAGAACTCCTCCTTGGGGAGTGCCTCTGTTCACATACCTTTGTATGTTCGCTTGCCCTAGTGTGGCTGAAATACGTCTCTTTATTAGAAGTTCGTCTAACAGCCTAAGTATACCTGGATCAACATTCAGAGTTGTCAGTCCATTTAATATCGAGCTCGGATAGACATTATTGAACGCCTCTTCGATGTCTAGAAACGCCACGATTGTGTATTCTTTGACAGATAGTGAGCTTTCAATAAAGCTGACTAGTTCATGCAATGCGGTCTCAGTAGACCTGCCCTTCGAGTATGCATGCTGTCGTTTCGAGAGCAAACTTGAATCCACGCTAGTTCTAAGATATATGTCTAATATATGCCACTTTAACCTAACCTAAACTTTGGCTGGATTGTTGTAGACATACGAAGGTGTTCGGTGGAAACGGCGTTTTAACCAATAACCTTAGTATGCTAAGCGAAATGCAAACTATCGTACTACGATAAATCAAACCAAAATCATTAGGCCTAATATTATTACAATCACAGCACAATAAATTCAAAGTACTTCGTATGTCTTTACTTTCAATATGGGGATGTATATGCTCTTCTAGAGATGGACTTCACTTCGCAAGAAGTTCTTTTGAGGCGTTGTTGCAACAATGTCAAATTTTCGGAATATTAAGAAACAGGATTGTCACAATCATATTCCAATAGCAAAATAAAATGATATGAGCTATTTTTGGGCGACCATGTAACATTTTCACCTGCAACCATGTTTGTTCAGTAAACATGGTTCTAAGAAAAATAAAATTGTCCTCATCTAAAATGTTATTATATTGATAAAAATAATTTAGTTTGAATCAAAAGATAATGGTCATAAAATGTTATGGTATTCGTCAAAAATGTTTTTTTTTCAGTTAAAAGAACATGGTCACAACCTAAAATGTTTTGATCTTTATGAAAAAACTTTTTTCGTCGTCGAAAAAGGACGCCACTTGAGAAAATAAATTACAAAATTATCTTTATTTATTTATAAACTAATTCATTGTTTATTTCTATTTATAATGTCGTGCAAGCAAACGTCGTGACCATCAAATGTACAAACGCATGCATCATGTAACTGCAACCAGGTAAATTTTTTTAATTACACTTTCCTTTTTTGTGTTCACATAAAACCACGTGCCTCTTCTGAATAAATTAACACAAAACACAGTAATTCCGTATTCTCCGTCCATTCCAAGACGACTGACGCGCAAAATGAAAATCGTGTCTACCTGCTCAATGTTTTTATAAAATTCTTTTTGCTGCAAAAAAGTTAAAAAATTAATTGGTCACGAAAAACATGTACATGGTCTCTATGGCCATGTAATGGTTATAGACATGCCTATACCTAACCTATAAAAATACTTTTTTCCCTGCAAAAAAGTCGAAAATTGAATGGACAAGTACATGATTTTCCTGACCATGTAATGGTCTCAAATTCTATCATTTAAATAATAGAACATGTTTGCGGCATTAGAGAACCATTTAAATGCTTATTGCCAGCATAAATTTTTCTCTGCTCGAAAATTACTTTTACAAAGGCAAAATACATTGTTTTCGCGACAATTACATGCTCTAGATAAGTATTAAATGGATGCGGCAACCATGTCCAAACATGTTTTTTCTGTGCGTGTACTATGTATAAAACTCACTAAGGACAAATCAAATAATAGAAATTTCAAAAAGAAAAGAAAAATATTTGAAAAATGTTCTGATCCATTTTATCGGCAAACATGGAATTTGCCATAAAATATTTACTAGTGTTATTTAAGACGTATTCAAGTGGAGATGGGAGCCACCGTGGTGCAATGGTTAGCATGCCCGCCTTGCATACACAAGGTCGTGGGTTCGATTCCTGCTTCGACCGAGCGGTGGATTATCCCACCTCAGTAATGCTGGTAACATTTCTGAGGGTTTCAAAACTTCTCTAAGTGGTTTCACTGCAATGTGGAACGCCCTTCGGACTCGGCTATAAAAAGGAGGTCCCTTGTCATTGAGCTTAACATGGAATCGGGCAGCACTCAGTGATAAGAGAGAAGTTCACCAATGTGGTATCACAATGGACTGAATAGTCTAAGTGAGCCTGATACATCCGGCTGCCACCTAACCTAACCTAACCTAACCTAAGTGGAGATACAAGTCGAAAGAGTTAAGAAAGAAATATATTTTTTTTAATTTTTTCATTATGTTTTTAAATTGAAATTTGAAATACTGAGATATCATCACATCTGAAAAACTAATGCCAACTCAATGCAGCGAATAATTAAACAGATGGCATCCGCTCTATGACAAGCCCATATAAAATTCATCACTTCTAAGACACTTTTTTATACCACTTCCAGATCCAGAAAGAACACTTTCATTATTTTGGATACCCTTTTAGCTGGGGATGATTTTCTCTTTTTGTGAGATTTTGCGTACGCATTATTTTGTCAACGTGATCGTGACCACACGTATACTCATGTACCCATCTCTAATTTTTTTTCAGTATGTACAGTCTATGGATAGCAAAGTGCGTTTCATTTCTATTTTTCTATTTCATTATTTTTCTTTTCAATTTTCATTATTTTTAAAGCTCTCCGCATTCAATGCAAAAGCGGGTGCATTAACATTTAACGCTGCAGCTGATCATGTTGTAGTTGCCCCGGCATACATAAATAAATGCAATTAGAAATGACTGGCCTGATTTGGGCCCGGCCCGATGCATCCGGCACGTATCTACGTCTTTTTCTTTTTTTCATACATTTGCACTTCTTGCATTCTCTGATGTTTTGTGTACACATGAAAGACTTTCTGTTAAGTCCCGGATTGTAACACAATCCCAACCGCAATCCAAATCCAAACACACAGCACTATTCACGATTGTCCGTCTATGAATGAAGAAACTGCTCATAAATGGTTGACGTGCAAGGAGTTTAATGAGTCTTTAGCCTTATCGTCTAGGAAATCTTGGCAGATCAAAATGGGCGCAAATGCAAAGAAAAAACAATCGAAACAATAATGATTACGATTGTAAACAATCATCCGTGTGATTGTTGCTGCCACAACTATACGCTGGGAGCCTAAGAAATTAAACGAAAAATAAATCCAATAAACACAATAGGAAAAACATTTTATGCAAAAAGAGAAAATTTTGTCATTACCCCTCTCCAAACCATTTGTGATTGTAATAATCAAGATAGATAAAATGCATCGAGTCTGCTACATAGCTACTGCATGTTACAAAGACGAGGAACATGAATGTGATGTTCCTACTGGAGGAACTGAATAATAGGATTGGGAACTTTTCGTGCCTGAGGTCAAAGATGTCATGTCCTTAATATAACAGGTTGGCTGATAAGTTCCCGGTCTAACAAAGAAAAACACAATTTTTTGGTCAAAATTCGTTTTTATTATTCAACATAGTTCCCTTCAAGAGCGATACAACGATTATAACGACCATCCAATGTTTTGATACCATTTTGGTAGTTCTCCTTCGGTTTTGCCTCAAAATAGGCCTCAGTTTCAGCGATCATTGCAACCAAATTTTTTCCCTGCGAGCATCCTTTTGAGGTCTGAGAACAAGAAAAAGTCGTTGGGGGCCAGATCTGGAAAATACGGTGCGTGGGGAAGCAATTCGAAGCCCAATTCATGATTTTTTGCCATCGTTCTCAATGACTTGTGGCACGGTGCGTTGTCTTGGTGGAACAACACTTTTTTCTTCTTCATATGGGGCCGTTTGCCTCGATTTCGACCTTCAAACGCTCCAATAACGCCATATAATAGTCACTGTTGATGGTTTTTCCCTTCTCAAGATAATCGATAAAAAATTATTCCATGCGCATCCCAAAAAACAGAGGCCATTACTTTGCCAGCGGACTTTTGAATCTTTCCACGCTTCGGAGACGGTTCACCGGTCGCTGTCCACTCAGCCGACTGTCGATTGGACTCAGGACTGTAGTGATGGAGCCATGTTTCATCCATTGTCACATATCGGCGGAAAAACGCAGGTGTATTACGAGTTAACAGCTGCAAACACCGCTCAGAATTATCAACAAGTTGTTTTTGGTCAAATGTGAGCTCGCGCGGCACCCATTTTGCACAGAGCTTCCGCATATCCAAATATTGATGAATGATATGACCAACACGTTCCTTTGATATCTTTAAGGCCTCTGCTATCTCGATCAACTTCATTTTACGGTCATTCAAAATCATTTTGTGGATTTTTTTATGTTTTCGTCGGTAACCACCTCTTTCGGGCGTCCACTGCGTTCACCGTCCTCCGTGCTCATTTCACCACGCTTGAATTTTGTATACGAATCAATTATTGTTGATTTCCCTGGGGCAGAGTCCGGAAACTCATTATAAAGCCAAGTTTTTGCTTCCACCGTATTTTTTCCCTTCAGAAAACAGTATTTTATCAAAACACGAAATTCCTTTTTTTCCATTTTTTTTTTCACAATAACAATAAAGGGTGATACGGTCAAAATTTGGTCAATATAAACTTGACGTATTTCTTTCAATTCTGCATTTAAAAAACCTGAACACCCCTCATTTTGAAGGTGTGTGTGTAGAATATTGCTCCTATTTTGATTTTGGAATTCACTCTTCAGTTGTCAAAATGCCGTTCAAGCAAGAAGAGCAGCGTATCAAAATTTTGCTCCCGCATCGCGAAAATCCGAGCTACTCGCACGCAAAGCTGGCAAAATCGCTAAAAGTTGCCAAATCAACCGTTACAAATGTAATTAAAGTGTTTGGGGAACGTTTGTCGACAGCCAGGAAGTCTGGATCGGGGAGAAATCGAAAACCGGAAGCCGCTGAGACGACAAAGAGAGTTGCCGGTAGTTTCAAGCGAAACCCTAACCTCCCTCTCCGAGATGCCGCAAATAAGCTGGGTGTATCATCTACAACCGTGCAAAAAAACGAGCCGGACTATCGACTTACAAGAAGGTAGTGACTCCAAATCGCGATGATAAACAAAATACGACGGCCAAAGCGCGATCCTGGAGGCTGTACACGACGATGCTGATGAAGTTTGACTGCGTGGTAATGGACGACGAAACCTACGTCAAAGCCGGCTACAAGCAGCTTCCGGGACAGGAGTTTTATACGGCAAAAGGAAGGGGAAAGGTAGCAGATATTTTCAAACACATAAAACTGTCAAAGTTCGCAAAGAAATATCTGGTTTGGCAAGCCATCTGTACCTGTTGCTTGAAAAGAAGCATTTTCATAGTTTCCGGGACTGTCAACCAAGAAATTTACGTGAAAGAGTGTTTGAATAAACGTCTGCTGCCTTTCCTGAAGAAATACGGTTGTTCCGTACTGTTTTGGCCGGATTTGGCATCTTGCCATTACGGTATAAAGGCCATGGAGTGGTTCGCCGCCAACAACGTGCAGGTGGTTCCCAAGGACAAGAACCCTCCCAAAAACTGCTAATGACGAGCAGCAGTTCAAGGCAAACTGGCTTTCTGCGGCGAAGAAAGTGGACAAGGTGGCTGTACAAAATCTAATGGCAGGTGTCAAGCGTGAGGCCCGGCAATTCGGATTTGGAAAAGCGAAAGCCTAACTGAATATTTTTCCTGAATTTTATACTAATTGAACTTGAAAAAGAAATTTAATTTGATTTTTTAAATAAACGATTTCACCGATGTACACGCGTTTTCCCTTGACCAAATTTTGACCGTATCACCCTTTAGTTGCTTCACAAAAGACGCTCTATCTCACAAACTAGTTGACTTACAGACGTCAAATTTTGACACGAATCATTTGAAGGTTGGTACTATATAAAAATAATATGCATTTAATACTAGCGACGCCATCTATGTGTCAGACCGGGGACTTATCAGCCAACCTGTTAACATAATTCATTAAAAAAACAACTTATACTATACTTATCCACGAAACATATGACTTATAAAAAAAATTTAACTTCAGATCGAAAATGTTACAGAGGTTTATAAAAAAAATAAAGTTCTTTCTAATTTACGGATTAATCTCTTAAATATTTCTAAAAACAAAAAGACTTAAAGATTATTTTTACAAATCTCCAATGATGCCTGGGGCAATAAAAAATGGAGCACTGTGACTCTCATCATCATAAACGTTTAAGATATGCAAAATTATGTGTGTCTCCATGTCGCTTAGCGTCTATCTTGAACGCAATTTTCAATGGTGGAGGGTATGTGGGGTGCCTCCGTCATCCATGGACATTTTAAAATACATAAATCAAGGGAAAAATCATGAAATTTCATGTCATTCGTTTTCTTACATTTCACCGCCGGCAATTTGTAAATATTTCTTTTGATTTCATCATATTTGCTCTTAATTCTTGTTACAATGTCTCTTTGCTGTGATGGTCGTCTTGTTTTAGTTTTACTTTTATGTTAGGTTGGGGTTTTAATTGTAACAGCAGTATTGTGGAAACGAAACACGTCTTTTTTATTGTTTCGGTTTATTAATCTGATGTTATGATGTTGTAAAGTCAAGAAAATATCAAGAAAATATTTAAATTAGACGAACAATTTAAGAAAAAGATAAAGTTTTATAGGTTCTTAAATTTTAACCGAAGTTTCTTCATTCACGGATGTATCAATCACCGATGTCAATTACAGCAATTACTGAACTGTCTCAATTTAATTAAATCGATAGGTTAGGTTAGGTTAGGTTAAAGTGGCAGCCCGATTAAATTTCAGGCTCACTTAGACTATTCAGTCCATTGTGATACCACATTTAACTAAAAGTACCTATTATTTACATATGGGCACTTCTAGTCTTAACCACTGAACCTTCTCTATTATTTACTTTTGTGGAACCAACCAGATTGCTTCAAAAACATTAAAAACTGCTTAAGTTAACGTTTTCCAGGTCCGCCAGTAATCTAAAGCTAAATGCTCCTAAAATTCGCTTAGGCCTTACACAAAAAGCAGGACACTCAGACAAGAAGTGTTTAATTGATTCCTTTTCCTCCACATCATGACAGCTTATACAATAGTCATTATACTTCGCACCTATAGTTTTTGCAAATTCGCCTATCAGGCAGCGACCCGTTATAGCAGATATCAGGAGTGATATGTGACGTCTCGAGAACACTAGCATATCTAGTGTGCGGTTTAAGTTTAAATGGGGCCATATTTGCTTGGTGTCGTTACAACCCTTGCAATTCTCCCATCGAACATTTATCATCACAACAGCCTTCTCACGCAGTAAGAGCTTGCAGGTGGCCAGAGGCATACCAACAGATTCTAGTTCCCCTGGAATATGTAATGTAGTTCCTAGCCTTGCTAACACATTTGCTTCGCAGTTAAATCGATTAATTGACTTGATTAGTTATTGTTAATTATATTATTTAATCTTAAATATTTAATATACTTTATAAATTTATGTTGGCCTGATATGGTTCTTCAATGATAGACGAGATTTTCGGTATTACTATGTTTCCAGCAAGACCAGGCCGAATCTTATGTACCATCCACCATGGATTGTGTAGAAACTTCTACGAAAGACTGTCATCCACAATCGAATTACTTGGGTTGTGGTATCTTAAAACTTCTTAACATCGTCTTCTAAATTGTGAATTAGTCTATACGTGGTATATTAGACAAAAAAGTTATGTATAGGTACGTCTACAAATAATTACGAATCGATATGGACTTTTTGCACGATACGTAGAAAGCCAGAATTGAAATATGAACTTGATATGGACCAATTTTTGTGTGATTGGAGATCGATTTATCTGAGGGCTATATATAACTATAGACCGATATAGACCTAGTTAGGCATGGTTGTTAACGGCCATATACTAGCACAATGTACAAAATTTCAAATGACTTGGATGAAAATTGCTCCTCCAAGAGGCTCCAAAACCAAATCTCGGGACCGGTTTATATGGGGCTATATATGATTATGGACTGATATGGACCTCTTTTGGCATGGTTGTTAAATATAATATACGATCACCACGTACCAAATTTCAAGCAGATCGGATGAATTTTGCTTCTCCAAAAGGCGCCGGAGGTCAAGTCTGGGGATCGGTTTATATGGGGGCTATATATAATTATGGCCTGATATGAACCAATTCCTGCATAGTTGTTGGATACCATATACTAACATCACGTACCAAATTTCAACCGAATCAGATGAATTTTGCTCTTCCAAGGGGCTCCGGAGGTCAAATCTGGGGATCGGTTTATATGGGGGCTATATGTAATTATGGACCAATGTGGACCAATTTTTGCATGGTTGTTAGAGACCATATACTGTACCAAATTTCAGCCGGATCGGATGAAATTTGCTTTTCTTAGAGGATCCGCAAGCCAAATTAGGGGGTCCGTTTATATGGGGATTATAGGTAAAAGTGGTCCGATATGGCCCATTTGCAATACCATCCGACCTACATCAATAACAACAACTTGTGTCAAATTTCAAGTCGATAGCTTGTATCGTTCGGAAGTTAGCGTGATTCCAACAGACGGTTGGACAGACATTCTCAGATCGACGCAGAATTTCACCACGACCCAGAATATATATACTTTATGGGGTCTTAGAGCAATATTTCGATGTGTTACAAACGGAATGGCAAAGTTAATATACCCCATCCTATGGTGGAGGGTATAAACAAAAGCTAATGCAAAAAAAAGTGATGAAAATTTTCTTTTTGGATCGAAAACTAGTGAAAAAATGGCTCAGAGGCAATGAATCTTAAATCGACCTATCATAGGCTGGAAGTCATCTTTTTAAGCTCCGCTGAATTGATTTCTTTTTAGATCATCAAAATCTGATGCCATTTCAGCATTTCGGGTTTCATAAAAAATAAGGCAAAAATTAAACAATAATGTAATGTCCCGGCTGCTATTAGCCGTGTAAATAAATAAATATAAAATTTTTCTTAGCTTTTTCAAGTTTTTTGAGAATTGGATCGGTCCACTTTTCAAGTATTTTTTTTTTTTTTTTCTTTTAAAACCTCCATAATCATTTGGCCTCCATTACCAATTGGGTAAAAACAATAATTTTTACATATCATCATGTGTTCATGTGAAGTGAAAATTAAGTCTATAGGTGGGTATTAAGATCGAGTTTAGCCGCTAAAAACTTCATTTTTTCACGATTACTTTTCTTTAATAATCCATTTTAAGGACTACAAACTTTGTTAAAATTTGCTTTGGGCTATTCCCCATCAAGTTATAATAAAATTTTCAACACCAAGAAAAAAGTGCCTTCGAAACTAAAGGAAAAAATTTTCATCAATATAGTTTATCCATTTTATTTCCATCAAGATACATTTTTGTGAAAAATAATAAAATTTACTCGTTTCAGTAAAAAAAATCCTAAACTGTAAGCAGTTAGGACTAGTTCATTAACTAGAATAAGGCATGGAATTTTACTCATATTATTTTCTTCGCTGGGTATAAGAATTTACTACTGAGAAAGAAAATTTTATTCACCGATAACAAAGCATTCGTAAAAATAAACAAAAACCGAAATAAAACCAAGTTTCCTCAAAATTAGTAAAATTTCTTATAAAATGATAATTGCGACTTCCTTTATAATAGAAAGTTTTTCATACATACGAACAACACTTGGCATAGAAAAATATTGTAGTTCATTCGTACTAAGAAGTATGCAATCCTTTCAAAACTTAAGGAAACACACTTGTTAGAATATAGGAAATTTTCCTAAATTTATATTGTCTACCTGTAATCGATACCTGTCATCGTAATCGATGTGTTTGCGCGTGGGTGTAATCGATATGTTTGCGCGTCGGTTGTTTTTTCTAGTTGGAATCGCGTTGTTTTGGTATACGGAGAGATTGTTAAAAAATAATATGGTAAAATAATATAATAAATAACAAATAAAATATATAAAATATTTGTTATTTTAAAGTAGTGAGAAAAATTTTCGTTTTTAAAAATAAATCTATCAATGTTCGTGATAGTGTATAAAGGAAGAAAACACCAGCAGAATAACAACCCTTTCATTTGTCTTCATTTTGGAATCTTCAATTATCAGGTAATATTCAGTGACGCTAACCTTTTGTCACAAAAATGGTTTATGATTTTTTATATTTGTAGGTATTGAAATTGTAAAAGGAGGACAAAATCGTTAGGCAGCAACTTATTAAAAGTGAAAAGTACAAGAAGAAGAAAAAGTGCGTTTTACAGTTGATAATATCACACGGAAATTGGAAATAGTGGAATAATAAACTAATATTTCAAAGAGATTCGATGCTGTTGATTCTTAATAAATATATTCAATATATTAATAAAACATGTCTTTTATTGAAGATAAAGTTGCTTATAGAAATAAATAAAATTGTATTTAAAAACGAAGGTAAGCAGTTCTAATTATGAAGTAAAAGTTTTACCACAAATGTGTAAGATTTGTCGAAATGAATGAAAAAATTTCAATAAAATCATTCCATATATGAATTCAAATTAGTTAAATTTTTTCATTCTGTAGTATAGTGGTACATAAATATAGGAAAATGTTAACTAATATATGGAATACATTATTCCTAATTTCTACGAAAATCACATCGTTCAAACAAATAAAAATGGCTTTGGCGCTATACGAAGTTCAACTTTCTTCACAATGAGTTCATTTTAACTTAAAGAAGGGGTCACTTTTTTCTGGGTGAACAAATATGTATAATTGTATGCCGTATTTTTACTGATTTAGTTTTCACTTTAGCGATTTTAGCGGCTAAACTCGAACTTAATACCCACCTTCCTTATGAGTGGAAAAACATTTTTGGGAGTTCATTAAAAGTACACCCAGAAAAAAGAGCCTTCGAAACTAAAGGAAAAATTGTTCATCAATATAGTTTATCCATTTTATTTCCATTAAGGTAAATTTTTGTGAGAAATAATAAAATTTACTCGTTTCAGTAAAAAAATCCTAAACTGTAAGCAGATAGGAATAGTTCATAACTTAGAATAAGGCATGGAATTTTACTCATACTATTTTCTTCGCTGGGTATAAGAATTTACTACTGAACAAGAAAATTTTATTCACCGATAACAAAGCATTCGTAAAAATAAACAAAAACCGAACTAAAACCAAGTTTCCTCAAAATTAGTAAAATTTCTTATAAAATGATAATTGCGACTTCCTTTACAATAGAAAGTTGTTCATACATACGAACAACACTTGGCATAGAAAAATATTTTAGTTCATTCGTACTAAGAAGTATGCAATCCTTTCAAAACTTAAGGAAACACACTTGTTAGAATATAGGAAATTTTCCTATATTTCTATTGTCTACCTGTAATCGATACCTGTCATCGTAATCGATGTGTTTGCGCGTGGGTGCAATCGATATGTTTGCGCGTGGGTTGTTTTTTTAGTTGGAATCGCGTTGTTGTGGTATACGGAGAGATTGTTAAAAAATAATATCGTAAAATAATATAATAAATAACAAATAAAATATATAAAATATTTATTATTTTAAATTAGTGAGAAAAATTTTCGTTTTTTGAAAATAAATCTATCAATCGTGATGGTGTATAAAGAAAGAAAACACCAGCAGAATAACAACCCTTTCATTTGTCTTCATTTTGGAATCTTCAATTATCAGGTAATATTCAGTGACGCTAACCTTTTGTAACAAAAATGGTTTATGATTTTTTATATTTATAGGTATTGAAATTGTAAGGCAGCAACTTATTAAAAGTGAAAAGTACAAGAAGAAGAAAAAGTGCGTTTTACAGTTGATAATATCACATGGAAATTGGAAATAGTGGAATAATAAACTAATATTTTAAGGAGATTCGATGCTGTTGATTCTTAATAAATATATTCAATATATTAATAAAACATGTCTTTTATTGAAGATAAAATTGCTTATATAAATAAATAAAATTGTATTTAAAAACGAAGGTAAGCAGTTCTAATTATAAAGTAAAAGTTTTATCACAAATGTGTAAGATTTGTCCAAATGAATGAAAACATTTTAATAAAATCATTCCATATATGAATTCAAATCAGTTAAATTTTTTCATTCTGTAGTATAGTGTTAACTAATATAGGGAATGCATTATACCTAATTTCTACGAAAATCACATCGTTCAAACAAATAAAAATGTCTTTGGCGCTATGGTTAGGTTAGGTTAAAGTGGCAGCCCGATTAAGATTCAGGCTCACTTAGACTATTCAGTCCATTGTGATACCACATTAACTAAAAGTACCTATTACATATGGGCACTTCTAGTTTTAACCGCTGAACCTTCTTGATTATTTTTCTTTGTTGAACCAACCAGATTGTTCCAAAAACAGTAGCAGACTGCTTAAGTTAACGTTTTCCAGATCCGCCAGTAATCTGAAGCTATATGCTCCTAAAAGTTGCTTGCGCTTTACACAAAATGCAGGACACTCACACAAGAGGTGTTTAATTGATTCTTTTTCCTCCGCATCATGACAGCTCATACAATAGTCATTATACTTCGCGCCAATAGTTTTTGCAAAATCGCCTATCAGGCAGCGACCCGTTATAGCAGATATCAGGAGTGATATCTGACGTCTCGAGAACATTAGCATATCTAGTGTGCGGTTTAAGTTGAAATGGGGCCATATTTGCTTGGTGTCGTTACAACCCTTGCAATTCTCCCATCGAACATTTGCCATCATAACAGCCTTCTCACGCAGCATGAGCTTGCAGGTAGCTAGGGGCATACCAACAAATTCTAGTTCCCCTGGAATATGTAAGGTAGTCCCTAGCCTTGCCAACTCATCCGCTTCGCAGTTCCCCGGTATGTTCCTATGGCCAGGCACCCATATTAGGTGAATATTGTACTGCTCAGCCATCTTATTGAGAGATTTGCGGCAGTCGATGGCCGTTTTCGAGTTGAGGAACACAGAGTCCAAGGATTTTATTGCAGGTTGACTGTCTGAGTATATATTAATGCCCACATTTTTTGGAACATTACTTCTCAGCCAATTCGCCACCTCTCTTATTGCTAATATTTCAGCCTGAAAAACACTACAGTGATTAGGTAATCTTTTCGCTATTCGAAGTTCCAGATCATTAGAATATACTCCGAACCCCACTTGTCCATCCAATTTGGAGCCATCAGTGTAGAAATCTATGTATTCTTTATTCCCCGGGGTCTGTGTGCACCACGCCTCACTGTTGGGGATTAGAGTCTCAAACTTTTTGTCGAAAAGTGGACTCGCCAAAGTGTAATCCACTACGTTAGGCACATCTGGCATTGTTTTGAGGACAGAACTGTGACCGTAACCTTTTTCCGACCACAGCGATAGTTCGCGCAACCGCACAGCCGTTGTTGCAGCTGACTGTTTGGCCAAAATGTCTAAAGGCAATAGATGCAGCACGACATTAAGGGAATTTGTTCCTGTCTTGCTGAATGCGCCTGAAATACACAAACACGCCATACGCTGAACTTTATCTAAACAAGTCGGTTTCTGAAGTGCCGGCCACCAGACTACAACACCATATAGCATTATAGGTCTAACCACTGCCGTGTATAGCCAATGCACAATTTTTGGTTTCAGTCCCCACTTTTTTCCTATTGCCTTTTTGCACGAGTACAAAGCTACAGTTGCCTTTCTCGCCCTTTCTTCAATATTAAGCTTAAAGTTCAGCTTCCTGTCCAAAATAACGCCAAGGTATTTTGCACATTCACCAAAGGGAATTTCAATACCCCCTAAGGAAATAGGCCTAACCGTGGGAGTTTTGCGATCGTTGCAGTACATGACTAATTCTGTCTTTGCAGGATTTACCCCAAGACCATTGTCTTTCGCCCATTTCTCAGTCATCCGGAGGGCCCTCTGAATAATATCTCTGATTGTGGATGGGAATTTTCCCCTGACTGCCAGAGCCACATCATCTGCGTATGCCACCACTTTTATCCTTTCTTTTTCTAGAGTAACCAGAAGGCTATTTATAGCAACATTCCAAAGAAGAGGTGATAGGACTCCTCCTTGGGGAGTGCCTCTGTTCACATACCTTTGTATGTTTGCTTGTCCTAGTGTGGCTGAAATACGTCTCTTCATTAGCAGTTCGTCTAACAGCCTGAGTATACATGGATCAACATTCAGAGTTATCAGTCCATTTAATATCGAGCTCGGATGGACATTATTGAACGCCCCTTCGATGTCTAGAAACGCCACGATTGTGTATTCTTTGACAGATAGTGAGCTTTCAATAAAGCTGACTAGTTCATGTAGTGCGGTCTCAGTAGACCTGCCCTTCGAGTATGCATGCTGTCGTTTCGAGAACAAACTTGAATCGATGCTAGTTCTAAGATAAATATCTATCATCCTCTCCAGAGTCTTAAGTAGGAATGAGGATAAGCTGATTGGTCGGAAATCCTTCGCCCTCGAGTGAGAGGCTTTTCCCGCTTTAGGTATGAAAACGACTTTTGTTTCCCTCCACTTTCCTGGGATATATGATAAGTTGATACATCCTTTATATATCACCGACAACCAGGGGATAATTTTGTCAGTTACAGCTTGTAACTCCGCCGGAGTAATTCCATCAGGTCCAGGGGATTTGAATGGTCCAAAGCTATTTAGCGCCCATCTTATTCTAGTTTCCGATACAATTTCCTCGACAGGAAACGACCGCTGAGCAACTGTGGCACCGCCAGTACATGGTTCAACCGTCTGATTTCCAGGAAAATGTGTGTCCAATAGTACCTCCAGCGTCTCCTTACTGGACGTTGTCCAATTGCCCTCCGATGTTTTAATGAAACCTGGAGCGGAGTTGGTGGATGCTAGAACCTTCCGTAGTCTGGAAGCCTCGGACGTATTCTCAATACTGCTGCAGTAAGCATTCCAAGAGTTATGCTGAGCCTTTCTCAGTTCTCGCTTGTATCCTCTCAGATTCCTCTTGTAAGCGTCCCAGTCCTCAGGGGCTCTGGTGGACTTTGCCTTGTTAAAGAGCTTCCTGCAGGATTTCCTCATATTACTTAATTCCGTAGACCACCATGGTGGTCGATGTTTCCCCCTTGGCTTTCCTCTAGGGCATGCAGCTTTCAGTGAGATGTTGAAGGCCTTAGTAATCCGCTCCACTGCGTGTTCGATATCTTGCACATTTCTCATATTTGTCTCTGTTATTTCCGGTATCATCATATTGAACGATTCCCTATACCTATTCCAGTCAGCTTTCCTAACATTTGGCGGAAATATGATCTTGGTGATATGAACATCAAATTTGAAACTGATGTAGCGATGATCTGAGAAGCTGTGTTCACTTAAAACCTGCCACTCAGATATCATTTCATTTAGTTCTTGCGAGGCCAAGGTGATGTCCAAAACCTCTTGCCTGTTTTTAGTGACAAAGGTTGGGACATCTCCCTTGTTGCAAACTACCAGATTAGTACGCAAAATAAACTCTATTAGCGACTCTCCCCTTGCATTAGTATCACTACTTCCCCATATACTATGATGTGCATTCGCATCGCATCCCATAATGAGTTTCGCCTTTGTTTTCAGTGACTCCTCCACTAAGGTCTTAACGGCATATGGAGGCATCTCCCTGTCATGTCCCATGTAGACCGAAGATACCCAATATTTGCATTTGGCTATTTCTAAACTTGCAACGACAGTGTCTGTATTGCACATTGAGGGAAGCAGAAACAAATTGAGCTCGTTTTTAGCAATTATACAGGCTCGATTTACATCATTACCAGTATACTGCAATAGTTTGAACCCCGGAGTACTTAATTCACATATTTTGTTTTTGTAAACATATGGTTCTTGAATAAGAACTATATCTATGTCCCCTTTCATCAGGAGAACTTTTAAGGCAGCACATGCAGCCTTACAATGATGAAGATTTATCTGGAGGATCCGTAGGACCATCGAGATTTTCAACAACCGTCACATCAGCCGCTTCGATCGAGTCATCAAGAATGTCCTCTTCAGAGATATCGGTGACTCTCGCAATAACCATAGGTTCGACTTTGGTGAGTTCTGAGGCAATAGAAGCCTCCTCACGCATACGGTATCTATCCATGTCTTCAACTTTGGTATCTCCCTCGACTTCGCAAGAGGATCCGCTTACTTCTGATTCAGACAGAGGCTTGTCCATTTCTGAATCCTTTAGCTGATCGTTTTTATACACCTTCATTTGGATATAATGAAAGCCATAACATACACGGCCCTGGGACTTTGCCAGATGTGGCAAAGACTGAGTGTTCAATATAAACACTGCATGCCGTCTTGGTCCATCCACTTCATCCAAACGGCCAACCTTCCAATCAGCTGTTGGAAGATCTGGATTGCATCGTTTCAGTCTATTTAAAATAGATTCAGGGTCAGAAGGGTTTGCAGGTATCCAGGCATGTGCTCTAGGTCTAGCCGGTATGTCTTTCTTCTCGACTAACTCTAGAGCAGCTCCTTCCCAAACTTCACCAATTAGTATCAGAGCAGCTTTAAAACATTCTATAGACCTCTGGTCCTCAAATGCGACTAGCTTAAATCGTCCTTGATACCAACCAGCCTCTTGGTGTCGAGGATCTGGGCCGGGAAACTTTTCCAGTACCTGTGAGTAGACGACAGATAGAGCATTCTCAATTTCCCCCCATTTTTGCTTTGGAACCATACCGTCCAATGCTCCTTTATTAATGATAGCCATCACAAGGCTATCTTTAGCAACTGAGGCAAACGATCTTTGATCCCTTTTGGAGGATGGCAGCTCATCCGGCGATCGTTCCCTTTTTCCAGTCTCAAGAATTCCTTGAGCCCATTTTAAGGAATCGCTTTGTTTAGCCGACAACGTGCTTGGGTCGACTGATCCTAACTTCTTTAGGATAAACAAAGCATTTCTGCGTTCCTTGAATCTCTTTCGTGAGGGATTACCTCCTTTTGATGTCGTTACCTTAGAAAAAGTTCGACTTGTCAGTGTGTCGCCACCTGTCGACCCGTCTACAGGTCGACTAATTGGGCCTAACTCTTGGTCATTGCCCAGATTTATAACTCCAGTCGATACCCGTCCACTGGGCCCTGAAGTTAGCAACCCAGTGGATGACTTGGAATTTCGCTGCATGGTGGCTTAATATCCCACCACACTTGAAATTCGTAGTAGGTACCTATTACTATGAGTTTATCCGCTATTGAAAAAAACACGTCCGTTCCGTTCGACGGTTGAATAGGAATTATTCCGCCTACAAATGCCTTATCTCGTGATAACCATATAAAAACTTTGGCGCTATACGAAGTTCAACTTTCTTCACAATGAGTTCATTTTAACTTAAAGAAGGGGTCACTTTTTTCTGGGTGTAATGCGTTAGGAAGAACTACTACATTTTTTGTTGGGTTATTGATAAGAATGATATGAGAAAATCTCGCTGGTTACATTAGATTAGACATGATGGTTACATGCAGTTACAGACCCAATTGGGTTATATGTAGGACCACAGGACCACTTAAAACTTCATATTTATACTACGATATCTCAATCAACCAAAATCTCTCACTACAAAGAACTTATCTTCTTATCCTACCTTTGCAAGGGAATGTCCTTTGGAGAAAGTACTTCTCTGCAGCACTACACCGAAAAAACAGTGAACCCACCAGGAAGAAAACTTTCGGGTAATTTTAGAAAATTTTGAATATTTGTAGAAATTTTTAAATAAACAGTATTACAAGCGTTGGCATCACGCCGATGTCATAAAAATAAGTAAATATTTTTCGACAAATTCAAGAAAATTTATTAGACATAACTAAGTTTTTTCACTTGTTAAAGACAATTTTGTAGTTTGAAAGAAAAATTTGGAGTTCAAAATTGCAAGAATGTCTTTAGTAACATACGAAGTTCATGATGGATGCATTTTTGGTAAAATTTACAAATTTAAAGAAATTCTGAACTATTTTGTGGAAGGCACGAATTTAGTTAATCTTTATGCTTCATTTGAGTATATTTTTTTCCTCGGTTTTAGTTAATTTAACTAACGTACACAAATTATTAGAGTAAAGGAAACTTTCCCCAAACATAATAATTCCATGAACTAAAATAAAGTTAAATTGGCTTTAGTGAAATAGAGAGTTCACTATTTTTTTTGAGTGTACCAAGGGTTAAATTGTAAACGTGGGCGAGATATGAGTAAACAATGTAATTTGCCAGAAATAAAAAAACACACATTTTGTAGGTGATAAAAAATTTGTAGTGCACAGAATTTGCAAAAAAAAAAAAAAAATAAAAAGTAAATTTAACAAGAATTTTAAACAAATTTGAAAAAAGTCATCTCTTTGATTGCGATTGCAGTTCCTAGTTTACTGGAAGGTTGGCCCGGTTAAAAGACCAGTTGCAATTGTGTTGTTCATGGGTTAATTTATTTGTCGTCACACTTTCTCTGCACTCTATATTTGAAAGGGTCGTTGGACTTTCAAGGCCCCTAATGCTTGGCGGCATTCGTGTTGTTTTATGCAACGTTTCGTTTATCTCAAATTTCTTCGTTGGGCTTTTTTTTATTTTTTCGATAAATCCAATTTAGTTTTGCTTAAAAACAAAAAAAATCACTTTTTGTGTGGGACAGCAACGTTCCCATAGTCAAAATCGTTTAGAGATTTCCTCCACTTGGTTAGCCCGTAATAGAAAAACTATAAGCTTTGCTATGCAGCAACAAAGAGCTGAGGAAAACTTAATCGTATAATAAATGGGAGGAATGGCGCCCAACGTTTGTGGATATGCAGTGGTGGTGAAAAAAGTTGATAAAGAGGGAAATGTCCACACTGCCCTCCCTTCTTTTTCGCCTTTTTCAATTTTCTGCCTTTGAACGCATTTCTGTGCCTTCGATTAGCAGCGCAGAGCTATGTATTTGGTTGCTTGGTGCTTTTATTGCTGCTGTTGTTATTGTAGAGTACACTGTCAGTTGTTTATTGAAGCTCAACAACATCAACTCGGCACTTTCATATAAGAGAATCTACAGTGGAATCAAAAGAGTTCTGGATAAAGCTTTTAGCATTTTGAAAAACGATATTTTGCAAAAAAAAATACAATATATGAAATCAGAATACTGGTAGATATGAGGCCCAGTTTTTAAGTTTATATTAAATAAATATTCAAAGAGTTTCCAATCTAGCTTTTAGGACACTCAATTTACATAATATTAAAAATAAATTTCTTTAATAGAAAGACATTTTAATTAAAAGAATGTGCTTAAAAATTCTTTAAGTTTAAGAGACGAATTTTTACAATTTGCGTCCTTCGCATAAAGTCATGTGCCTATGATTTTTCAATTTTCTTTTAAAATAAAGAACATTTTTAACGCCCAAATGAAACTGCCGGACAAAAATGTACACTTTTTAGAAAAAGCGATGTCTTCACATGGGGACATTGGGCAGACTAAGTATGAAATTCTACCAAAATTTTCCATTACCTGATGGTACAATTTTAAACTTTTATATACAGTTTTATCTACACCAGGGTTGGCCTGTCGCAAACTATGACTTTTACGACTGTAAAGGGTGATACGGTCAAAATTTGGTCAAGGGAAAACGCGTGTAAATCGGTGAAATCGTTTATTTAAAAAATCAAATTAAATTTCTTTTTCAAGTTCAATTAGTATAAAATTCAGGAAAAATATTCAGTTAGGCTTTCGCTTTTCCAAATCCGAATTGCCGGGCCTCACACTTGACACCTGCCATCAGATTTTGTACAGCCACCTTGTCCACCTTCTTCGCCGCAGAAAGCCAGTTTTCCTTGAATTGCTGCTCGTCCTTAGCAGTTTTTTTGGTCTTCTTTAGATTCCGCTTGACAATAGCCCAGTATTTCTCAATTGGGCGGAACTCTGGCGTGTTGGGAGGGTTCTTGTCGTTGGGAACCGCCTGCATGTTGTTGGCGGCGTACCACTCCATGGCCTTTTTACCGTAATGGCAAGATGCCAAATCCGGCCAAAACAGTACGGAACAACCGTGTTTCTTCAGGAAAGGCAGCAGACGTTTATTCAAACACTCTTTCACGTAAATTTCTTGGTTGACAGTCCCTGAAGCTATGAAAATGCTGCTTTTCAAGCCACAGGTACAGATGGCTTGCCAAACCAGAAATTTCTTTGCGAACTTTGACAGTTTTGTGTTTGAAAATATCTGCTACCTTTCCCCTTCCTTTTGCCGTATAAAACTCCTGTCCCGGAAGCTGCTTGTAGCCGGCTTTGACGTAGGTTTCGTCGTCCATTACCACGCAGTCAAACTTCATCAGCATCGTCGTGTAAAGCCTCCAGGATCGCGCTTTGGCCGTCGTATTTTGTTTATCATCGCGATTTGGAGTCACTACCTTCTTGTAAGTCGATAGTCCGGCTCGTTTTTTTGCACGGTTGTAGATGATACACACAGCTTATTTGCGGCATCTCGGAGAGAGAGGTTAGGGTTGCGCTTGAAACTACCGGCAACTCTCTTTGTCGTCTCAGCGGCTTCCGGTTTTCGATTTCCCCCCGATCCAGACTTCCTGGCTGTCGACAAACGTTCGCCAAACACTTTAATTACATTTGTAATGGTTGATTTGGCGACTTTTAGCGATTTTGCCAGCTTTGCGTGCGAGTAGCTCGGATTTTCGCGATGCGCGAGCAAAATTTTGATACGCTGCTCTTCTTGCTTGGACGGCATTTTGTCAACTGAAGAGTGAATTCCAAAATCAAAATAGAAGCAACATTCTACACACACACACCTTCAAAGTGAGGGGTGTTCAGGTTTTTTAAATGCAAAATTGAAAGAAATACGTCAAGTTTATATTGACCAAATTTTGACCGTATCACCCTTTATAATACCGATGTCGCAAAAGTCATAAACTATTTTCGAAAAAAAAAATATACTTTTTTTAATTTAATTTAGTTTGGATCCCCGTTAAAAAGGGATGTAAACATTATACTGTTACATTGTATTTATTGAAAACTTAACTAGTTTTACATCTCGCACTCGCAACTTCAAACTATTCGGATTTTGCGGATTTTTCGTTGTATCAGCGAATGGTCATTTTTAATTTGTATGGAAATTGGCTTTAATGAGTCAAAAAGTGAATTTTTTTAAAATTCGCTCTTAAGTAGTGGTTTTTCTTCGCTGTCAGTTTCTGCAGAAATTTTTGGAAGGCTAATATGAGCATGAGCCTGTAGAGATTGTCACCATCGAGTGAAACATAGTAATTTTGGCTTGAAGTCTTCTTCTGAAATAAGTCTATTGTCTTTTACTTTTTTCTTTAAATTCGTTTATAATTTTATGAACATTTCTGAGAACTGAAACTTCTTCGAACATACCATCATCTGGGATATCATCGAATTCCGACGCGACTGAAGCATTTTGAATTTGCGACGTTTGTTACTTTTTCTATATTTACGAGGCGAATGTGACGTTTACGACGTTTACAACTTTGCGACAGTCGCAAATTTAAAAAAGTTTGATACATACCATCTCTGATCTACAAACAATTGAGATATTATATGCGAGGAATTATAGATTTTAAATCACTTGGTACACAAAAAACTATTGAAAGTACTTTACGAAAATTACCCGAATAATAACAAGAATATGACACTTGTTTATCAAATGTGAACAAGTGTCTTTGTTTGTGCTGTCATACAAAAATAACGGGTTGTTCGTAGTTGTTTGACTTTGAATGGGTTAAAGAAATAATCTGCGATTGAGATATTGCATTTGATGTTGACTAAAGATAAAAAAAAAACTTCAAATATGGACTAAGATTTAGTTTATTTAATTTAATTAATTTAATTTAATGTTTTTAATTAAAAAAATGTTCACTTCAATTAAGAGGTGAAGCAAAATTATTTCCGACTAATAGTTTGAACGAAAAACAAAAGATAAATAATTTTATTATTTTAAAAATATTTTATTAGTTTTTTTTTTAACACTTCAATCAAGAAGTAATTGAACCAATCACTTTTTTAAGTGAAAGCGTACACAACTCCAAACAAAACTTAATTGGATTTCTTTTTGGTTTTAATTAAAAAATCATTGGAATCCTTTAAAAGTTTATTTAAAACTGCCAATATTTTAATTGGATTGAATTACTGCGATTGTTTCTTAATTGAACACGATTTTTGAAGTCTTTTGGTTATATTGTTTTCTTTTTTTTTTGTAGATACCAGTAGCTAATGCTTAATTGCCGAAAAACTTTATGTAACGTCTGACCTAACCTAACCTAACCTAACCTAACGTCTGATGTATGCTGACTCACCACAATATTTTTTCCCAAGTGTTGCTTTTTTGTTTCTCCTATTTTATCCCACGGTGCAACTTAGGCCGTTTTTTGCTTTTTTTTTTTTGAAACTGTCTACGGAATGCCCGCCATAAAGTGCACTGACAGCAAAATACTATGACAATAACACGGCATCGGGTAGCACCACATCATCTCAACAACATTGGCCAAACAAAGCAATAATAGCAACAACATTGGCATGCATGCATGCATGTAGGTGAGAGTGTGTGTGAGAGTGCAATTGCCTTACATTGCCAATGCATGAATGTGACCTCAATTGAAGTTTTTGTTTTCACAATACTATTCTCAACGGCCCGTTGATAGTGACGGTGACGTATATAACCCAGTGGCAAATTTCGCAAGGACTTTGTAAAAAAGGCCAACAAGAGGCGCTTTCAATGAAATTGAATCAAGATTATAGACTAGCTCTCCCTTTCTCTGTAAGTCGTCCATACGTCTATGAAATAGTCCCTGCATAATCCAATATTTTAATACGATTTAATGAAGGCCTAAAAGACACTTTTTAAATTGATTGGCCTTACTTGTTATACCCTTAACCACATAGTGGTCGGGGTACACTAACTTTGATCTTCTTGAATCTGACAAAAAAAATGTCCCTATCAGAAATGTTACTGTTACACCCCATATAATATATACTGATCGACTCAGAATCTGCTCCTGAATCGACCTAGCCTTTAGTGTCTGTCCGTCCGTTCGTCTGCCCATGTATTTGTGTTC
The DNA here is from genome assembly GCF_050003625.1 of Haematobia irritans. NCBI lineage: Eukaryota > Metazoa > Arthropoda > Insecta > Diptera > Muscidae > Haematobia > Haematobia irritans. Next base: position 86,358,519 of record NC_134400.1, read on the forward strand.
GCAGGATTCCGATCGCAATTATTAGCCGATTTTGATGAAATTTGGTTCAGGGTGTTTTTCTGGCACAAGGAGGAACGCTATTGATTGATTCGGATTAAATTTAGATATAGCTCCCATACACTGAAAAAAATATTTACGTGATATTAAAGATTTCGCAACCTTAATTTTAGGATGCGTAATTTACAAAATATTAAGGACAAATTTCTTTAAAATAATGAAATTTTCGTTAAAATAAAGTTTATAATCTTTGCTTCAAAACAATTTTTTTTTTTCATTAAATTTAGAACTAGGCTAATTTTACTTAAAGTAAAGAAACACATTTTTGATTTAAAGAAATTGTCCTTAAATTAACTGAAATATTGAAACTTTAAATCTATATATATAAAATGCAATCTATGTTTGTTTATTTGTTTGTTTGTTTGTTTGATTGTTTGTTTGTATGTACTGAGTTGGCTCCGAAACGGCTGATCCGATTTACTTGAAACTTTCAGAGATCGTAGGGGGCGTTCATGTGGTGAAAATAGGGTACCTCATTTTTGACACCTGGTCGCGGAGGGGGACCTCCCCTTTGGCGGACTTTTTGAAAATTGGACCAAAGTTGACCGATTTGCTTGAAATTTTCATTGAAGGTTGGGGTTGGCATCTAGACAAAGATCCGCTACTTTATATTTCGATATTTGGTGGCGGAGGGGGACCTCCCCTTTGTTCGACATTTTTTAAAGTACAGTGAAAAAACTAAAATTCTCTAAATTATCTGAGATTTACAGAGAACATGCGGTGAGGTTATGGAATTAATATGGGGTACCTGATGATTTCATATGTGGACGGGGGAGGCCCCCCCCTTGCCCTACTTTTTGAAACTTGGAACAAAATTATGCGATTTGCTTGAAATTTTCATAGAATGTTGGGGTTGACATCTAGACAAAAATCTGCTACATTATTTTTCGAGCACTGATTTGTTAATACAAATAAAAGGGCATAGGGAGACATCCGCTTCTCTTAAGTACATACAGAGAAACAATTAAACTTTACCGAGTTACTTGAAATTTACAGAGGAGTGGGGAGAGGTTACGATATTAATAGTTGATACCTGATTTTGTGATATTTGAATGGAAGAGAGGTCGCCCCTTTAGGCTTATAATTTGCTTTACATTTTCTGGGACGTTTACAAAAGATACGCTACATCACTTTTCGATATTTGGTCGGGGAGGAGGTCCTCCTCTAAAGCTACAAAAAAAAACAAAAATTCTTAAGTTTTCTTGAAATTAACAAAATCAGTGGGGGAAGATTATGAACGAAGAGGCAACCTTCCTTGCCCCACACTTGAAGGAAAATTTCAAGAATTTTCAGGGAAAGTTAGGGTTGCTATTCACTACGGTGTTTGTCGATATTGTATCGGGAAAAGTGACGTCCCTTTAAAACAATAGAGCAAAATTTAAACATCTCCGATCTACTTGAAATTTACAGGGAACGTGGGAGGAGGTGATTAAATGTATACATGATTGATGATTAGTAGGTATATGATTTGTCGATATCTGGTTGGGGAAGGGGAAAATTGAAATAAACTTTGTCGATTTACTTCGATAGAATTTATAGGGACCATTGAATAGTTTGTGAAATTAATATAGGGTACGTGATAGTTCGATATCAGGTCGGAGTAGAGCGAAGGTGGGGAGAGGGTTCCCTTTTGTCCGTTTTTTTTTTTTTTTCTTAAATTGAAAGTAGAGGGTTTTCTGTAAATGGGAACTCGATACATAATTTTATGACATATTTTATGCACAGGCTTCTGCCTGACTTCTTTTTAGTAAAGAACTTAAATTTACATGAAATTGGCAGCCAACGTATAGGGTGCATCATTTTCCAACATTTTAGCAAATATTAATGTAGTAAAATTTTTTACTACTTTTGCTTTTTCCGATTTATTGGATGGGAAACAGAAACAGTATATTGAGAAGAAGGATACCTTTCCTGGACAAACCACACTTAAAACTCACAAGAAATATAGCCGCATCTTTGGCTCGGAATCAATACCAAAATCCTTAAAGGAATGTCAAAATCTTTGGATCCAAGTAAACTTTTTTTTTTGAGTGTACATATGTATCGCCCGATTTCAACAAATTAGTTCGTATTAAGCTTATTTACTAACCGATCATCGGCAAAATTTGGCACAAGGTAATCTCCCTTAAATTATGCACAATTTCATCCAAATCAGTTGAGATTTAGACATAGTCTCCATATATATGTATCGCCCGATTTGCCAAAATTTCTATAAAATCCTTAAATCGAATCTTCTGCAGTACTAACTATACCCGCAAAGAATCATCCAAATCGGTTCAGATTTAAGGTGAGTACTATGTTCGGGTTTTTCACTAAAACACTAAATTAAAAGTGCAAAAATATATATGAAGACAATTACATTTTTATCATATTATGGATGAAACAGATCTAATGCATTCATTACGAACGATTTAATATTTCTAAATAAATTAATTAAAAAAATTAAACGTGAAAATAAGCTGGTTTTCGGCTTGAAAACTGAACCTCGCCCGATTTTCGAAAATTTCCCTCAACTAACCATATATATTTATCACCCTGTTTCGACCAAACACCAAAAAAAAAACGTTTTTCAGCGGAGGATTATCCGCTCTCAGTTATGCTCGTGACATTGTTTCAAAGCTTCTCTAAGTGGTTTCACTGCAATGTGGAACGCCGTTCGTACTCGGCTATAATAAGGAGATCCCTTGTTATTGAGCTAAATATAGAATCAGGCAGCACTGAGTGATAAGAGAAAAGTTCACTATTATGGTATCACAATGGACGGAAAATTTTTTGAGATCCTGAAATATCGGGCTGTCACTATACCTTACCTAACCTAAACTAAGAGAGAATAGAGATATTTTACACTACGTAGATTTTTTTATTAGGTTGTTGAATTTTCTGACAAAATTTTATTTTAAAAATTGGTTTCGGATTACACAAAAGCACGATAGATTTTCCGTTATGATATTTTAGATGAAACACAAATTGATTTGGTAGAATTCGGTCAAAATTTTAAGACGTAAGAATTTTTTGTTTTGGTTGTATCTTAAAAGATACAGTGCTCATTTAAGGGTTAAAATACGAATGCGAGTTTTGTTTAGGAAAAAAGTCGAATTTCTCTGATATAGTTTTTTTCCTTGCCTAAAAGTCAATGAAGTCGCTTAGTCATTGACTGTAAGAACTTAAAACTGGGTATCTTTACATGAAAGAAAATTTTGTTTGACTAAGGTCAACTTGTCAAACTTGGTCATTTTTTTGTTTTAAGTAACGATATGAATTTTAAAATTGTTGACTCTTTGTGTCTTGACTACAAGGTAAAATAGTGTTCAAAAATTGGAAATGCTTTTCAACACTTTATTTTAAAGACCTTTTACTTGAAACATAGAGGGGTTTTAGACGATGCAATTGGTTGCGTGCAATTTTTTGTATTCTCTTTTAAAGTTGCTTCTTAAATACATCAGCATTTATACGGTGCAATTTTGCATGCAATACGCTTGAAACTTTTTGACGTTTATTCGCTCAATCTTCTTTAATTGTTTTAATTCGTAACAATAAAATAAATAGTGAAAAAAATTGTTTAAGCAATTGCAAAAATAAAAATGGAAGATAATAACGGAAAAATCATTGAATCACCACAACACGAATGTTTTCATATTTTTAAAACACCTCAACACGTTGAAAGCAGAATACAAATAAAGCAAATGAACAAGAGTACAAACGACAGTGAAGAGAAATATCAAAAAATTGCAAGAGGAACGGAAAACGTGAAATTTTTTCTACCCCCTTTGCTTCTCTACACCGTTTGCCTACAAACAAGAGTTGCATGCAATTATTGCACGAAGAAATTGCATCGTGTAAAAGGCCTCATAGTTTCGTGCCTGCACGGACGAAAAAGACTGTTTTTCATATGTTTGGGTGCAAAAATTATATGTTTGGAAGTCAAATTTTTTAACACAATATTTTTAAGTGCAAGCATATAATGTTCATAAACTAGCATAACATGTTTGGGACATATATGTTAATATGTTAGAACATATTATGTTTGGGACATAAAATGTTTGTAAATATAATATACTTAGATGCAAACATATATTAATTTGGAAATAGCCTATAAACATATATGTGTTTAGAAAGAGAGACCTAGAGAGTATGCTGCAAGTAAAATAATGGAAGTAACCAATTGGCGCCTTAAAAATATATCCACACAAAGAAAATTTCATTAAAATTTTTTACTACCAGTGTATGCCCTAAGGTGAAACATAATATGTTTGTACAATACAAACAATATTATGTTTGGACAAATCCTGAAAATATATGTGCTTGAAGCAAAATGTGTTTGGGGTATATGTTACAGAAGCGATTTTTTTTTTGAGGGTGTGAATTCAGAAATTTGAATTGCCGTTAACGCGTTTTTAAAGGACTTTGAAAGCACATGAAGAAAGAAACTGAAAAACGTATACATCTTATAATTATTTTGATATGTCTTAAATATCGATCCGCTTCTTAGGCTCGGAATCCATACCTAAATCATTCGTGTAAAGACAAAATCATTAAAACCGTACACCGAAAAAAGTAAACTGTTTTATAGGAAGAATAAACTAACTCGTACGAAAATTAAACTAAATTTTGCTACACATTTTGAGATTTCCCCAAAGCGTTGTAAAAACCAGGAAAATTTAATGCCCTGTTGTACTTTTTAACTACAGTTCACGAAATTACACCCTCTCGTAGGAGAAGAAATTAATTAAAATTAAAGAAGAAAATCATTGGCGCCAAGTAACGACCATTTTAACCATACAGTAGTTCATTCTTTATTTATTTATTTACAAAATTAGACTTATAGTATAATATAAGAATAATATTACAATAGTAGTAATAGTAGTTCATTCTTACGAGTACTATTTTTGGGAATCGTACGAACATTTTCATTGGCTTTAGTACATATTGAACTTATGTGTACGGTCATCGAACATTATACTCACGTTTATGGCCTGTTCCTGTATATCGAACGAAAGCTTTCTTTCGTATTCCAAACGAAAGAAAATTGATTTTTGTTCTTATATTTCGAAAAGCAAGTCACTTCATATTTTGTTGTCGAGTAATAAACGAACATATACAATAAGTGCGAAGAAAAAATTAAAAAGCATTGTTAACATTTGAATGAATTGTCAGGCCAAAAATTTAAAAATACTCATTTTTAATAATCAATGTATTCTCATACAAACGAATCGAACTTTCAAAAATAGAAAAACCCAAATTCATTCGTATTCGAGTGACTGCCTTTCTTTCGAACTGGTTTTCGTTCGATATACAGGAACAGGGCATTAGTTCCATAAAATATTTGAGACATACTTAAAAAAAAACGAGAATTTCATTCGTCTGTGGAAAATTTCGCAAAAAGTAATAAAATTTAACTATTAACAGTTAGTTTTTTTACAATAAAAATAAGTTAAATTTAGCGTTAGTTTAACTACGGAAATTTTTTTCTGTGTACATGCTCTTTTTCAGTGTGGTTTTGAGCGCATCATAGATTCAAAGAGATATGAAGTTAATTAAATTGATTTTTATTTAGTACAGTCAATTTAAAAAAAATTTATTTAAACTTAATGTGATTCAATTTAGTTTGCAATCCGAGATTTTATTTGAATTATTATAATATTATTGATTAACTTAGTTTAATTCATTTAAAATAAATTTAAATTAAATTTAGGCCAATAGCCTCTAGTTACTAGTGTCTTTTATAAGTTTATTGTAATTATAATAATTAATTTATTATTATGAATAAATAAATTAAATTATTTTAAGTTTAATTAATTGTGTATTTTATTTAATAATAATATCATCTAATTATATGAACATTTATCGTCTTGTATTTAATCGCATTGTTTTGAACATCATCATAGCGTTTGCAAGAAATGACAATTGGTGTTTTTTTTTTCTCCAACAAAACTGCAACTAGTTTCCCAAGATGGATAGTCAATCTATTTTCTCTCTATTGTCTGGCTAGCTAGCTCATTTATCAATTGTTTCGTTTAGTTTAATTTACATGTAAAAAAGTAATACAACCAACAGATCAACAGAATTTAGATGTTGCCGATGTCTCTGTCCTGTCCGTCTATCTGTGTCCACATTTAATGGATGAAGATACAATTCCATCATTTTTAAGATACTTTTTTATTGCGAGCTACTAATACAACTAAATAAATATGGGTGCTACACTAAACTAATATACAAGCAAAGAAATTTTTAAAACAACTAACTTCTACTTCTCTACCATATGTAATCATTTGGTATGTCAACTAAAACGGAGTAAATGGACTAAAATTTACGATAACTAGCGCTTATGTGGTTTTTCGATTCTTTCGGATTTAGATTTAATTACAAGATCTAAATCGAAACTTTTGGATTAAAATTTCATTACAATATTATGGTTATGAATAACTTCAGAATGGCAGAATAATTTTGTCAGAAGGACAATTAGAAAAATGGTGGGGTAACTCATTTTCACAGAAACGAAATCGTCCCAAGTTCATGTGAGGCCATGGTTACTTGTGGTATGTGAACTAAAACAGAGTAAATGAAGTAAAATATGACATAAATAAAGCTTAACGATTTCGAAATTGTTTGCAGAACATTTAGGATTCATTATTATTTTGGTGGAAGGATAATGAGGGAAAAAGTTTTCTCAGAAACAAAATCGCCCTAAGTTCCTGCTTGACATCATGAGGTCAGTATTACCGTTGTGCGACTTTAGTTGCATTTTGTAACTTTTCTGACGTCATGCGACTTTTTGTGCGACTTTTTTTAAATATGTAAAATGTGCGACTTTAGTCGCATGCATGCGACTAAAGTGGCACAAAAGGGAAGTGCTTAAATTTTAAGCAATTTTTATAAGTGGGAATTCATCGCCGTACGCCTTACGCGAAGCCACCGCAATGGCCCGCCTTGTGTACAAAGGGTCATGGATTCAAACCCAGTTTCGTAGAAACACATTTTGCTCTTTAGCAAAATGTGTTTCTACGATGGATGCTGAATGTTTCAAACGTCTCCTCCACAATGTGAGACGCCAGAACTCGGCTATAAAAAACGAGTTCACTTTTCAATGACAAGTTGTCATTGAGCTAAACATAGAAGCACTCATAACTAAGAGAAGTAAATCACGTATAGTATCACAATGGACACCTAACCTACGATACCTACCCTACACGGTGTTCTGGTTTGTTAAGCCGTTGTTTTGTTGCATATCATTTCGAGTACCCACTAATTTTTGATAATTATCACAAATTTTTACTGGAGTCTTTCGTTTACTCCAAAAAGCCAGCAAAAGAGAGCCAGAGTGAAATCAAATTTGAAATTTGAGGAATAGATAAGTTGCAAGTTTTTGCTAGGAATTTTTTCCCAGTAAAATCTTGCAAGAGTTAGCCCATAAACAAATAATACGTGCAATATATTTCACAGAGTCAATTAGGAATGTATTACAAAAAAAAAATAAATAAATATTTTTGTTTTTTTAATTGATTTAAATACTTTTAATTGGCTGATAGTAAATTGGCACTTGATGGCGTTCTCGTACATTTCTGCTAATTTTAGGAAGGAGAAAATTAACCATGTTCCTTAATCTATATCTGTCCATAAAGCTCGAAAAATAATTGTATAATTAGAGAAAAAAAAATAATTTTTTATTTATTGCAAGTTTACATTTTACTGGATTTTATGATATAATATGTTGCTAAAATATCTCTTTATGTTAAAGGCAGTGTTCCTTTATTGTTTTTGTGTTGATTTATAGAAGATTTTTTGTAATAAAAATACTTCACAAATGTATGCGACTTTTTTATCCTTATGCTACTTTTTTGTGCGACCTTTTTTTGAGTATGCGACTTTTTCAAAATTTCCAACGGTAACACTGCATGAGGTATATGACCGCGTTTACAGGTGGTATGTGAAGCGGATAAATGAACTAAAATGTTAGACAACTATCGTTAAGTTCATGTAAGATGTCATTGGGATCTTGAAGATTTTCTCCACACCCAGAGAAGGAATATGATCACCTCAAACATGCTTTAAGAGCAAAATGTTATTTTTTGACGGGAACATGTTTGTCGCAACCGTGTTATGTTCTCGAAAATTATGTACCTAATTTCGGCAATCACGTATATGTTTTCCGAGAAAAGAACATGATTGCGACAAAAATGTTCCAAGTTCGCCATCCAAAAATAACATTTTGCTCTTGAAACCTGTTTGAGGTGATCATATTCCTTCTCTGCGTGCATGGTTTTGGGATTTTTCAACAGTATCTACGTGGAATAAAATATATTTCATTACTTCAATGAAATGTTTTTTGTTTCATTGAAATAGTTCTCTAGCTATGACAACACTCAGAAAATTGAACGTCGCAACAACAAGTAAATTCCATAATATTGAGTAGTTCAAAATTTTATTTACAATTAGTTAAATTTAATAATTGATGAAAAAATTAACTCAGTGGAAGTAAATTGAACTTGCGGCCATTGCCAGCAAAATGGTTAAGAACTCCCAATGAGTTCGTAAATGGACTGAAGCAAATATAATAATAGGGAATACGTATTTGCTCGAACGTACGAACAAGTTACTCAGCGTTACTGAATTTTTACTGTCCAATGTTAGGTTAGGTGGCAGCCCGATGTATCAGGCTCACTTAGACTATTCAGTCCATTGTGATACGACATTGGAGAACTTCTCTCTTATCACTGAGTGCTGCCCGATTCCATGTTAAGCTCAATGACAAGGGACCTTCTTTTTATAGCCGAGTCCGAACGGTGTATGATGACTTAGCTCTAAGTGGCCCAGTGGATAGTGTGTTTGGTTAGAAAACTGATGGTAAGCGGTTCGATCCTCCGTCCGGACAAAAGGTAAAATTTTATAAAATTATAGAAATAAAATTTTAATAAGTGCTTCTAAAGGATTTGTAGTACAGAAGAGTAAGTGGTTTGTACTAAATATAATATGACATATAGAAAAGGGGATCCTCCCCCTTGAGGTCTACTTTCTCCAAGTTACCAGGTGGTCTAAAAAATCCAGAACATTAATCGAATAATAATTGTAAAAGTAATTTCTTTCGTTTTTAAAAAATGTATTACTCGGTTAATTTTTTACTTCTGAACAGTTAAATTTGAACTTGGCAAAAGTTAAAACAAATTACTAACCCATAGGAAAATGTTGAACTTAATATGGGTACATGCTTCTTTAGCGACATACGAAGTTCAATATTAACGCTGGTTAGTTAAAAATAACTCGCTAATGGGTTCACTCTTCTCTGAGTGAAGAAAGAATTTTATGCACCTAAATTTCAGCTTGATGGACGATATTTTCCGTGTACTAAATAAATACAAGAATAAAAAAAAAATAACCTCATTCCCCCAGCATTCGATGATGTTTACTATTCGTTTTACTAATTCTCTTTGCTGCGAATATTTCCCATCCCATTGTTGGCTCAGCCACTCCAAGACGTTCTTGGCATTGTTGGCTGTCACATGTGATAGCCAATATGGGGTTACCCCATGGACGTCATAGTGACGACAATATGAATAGAACGGCATTTTGCTCTGATCTATGCTTCGCTAATTTAGACCAATACAATTTTTATTACTTCAATTTGCTTGGAGCTGATGATTTGTTTTTCTGGTCGTAGATGAGACAAAAGTAAATGAAAATTTCTCCTCAAACGTTTCTATACTTTTCGCTAGAGGACGAAAAAAATTTTAGCATTCATTTTGTGTTAGCTTTGAATTGCCTAAAGTTTAAATAGTTTTAAGTTTGTCGTGAAATCATGCTCGATCCCCATTAAGCTCAAGTCAAGACTATCTACTTCAGCAGACTTAAATTATTATTATATACATTAATTGATTTACATTTAGTTTAGTGTAGTTAGATGTAATCTTGCAAGAAACGAAGTAAACAAGCAATCATCTTATTATTAATATTATTCATTTGAATATATATTAATACTATGTAAATTAAACTAAGTTAATGTAATTTATTTTATTTATTATTTTTTTTTTCATTTATTTAATTTAATTTATTCTGTTAAAATTTAATTAACATGAATTCCAACAAAATTCGTTAAATATAATGGGATTCAATTTAATTTAATGTCACTAACGGCCGGTTTCATGTAGCTCCGTTAGGCTTTAACTGCCAGTTAACAGAAAGTAAATTGCAAATATTTTCTCTACGGTTAATTTTAACTGAAAATTTTTCGTCAGTTAAGTTCCTAACTGGCCTAGTGAATATAAAGACAAGATGACAGCTTCGTCTATAATACGGTTTAAAAGTTGGTTAGTTAACGGAACACTAACGGAGCTTTATGAAAATGGGGGTTAATGATATAAATTAATTTATATATTTATATTTAATTAGTTAGAAATGGATCAGTTGGGTAAATCGAATTATTATACCCTCCAAACATGCAATCATCTTATGTATGTATATTATTACTATGTGAATTAATTTAAATTAATTTATTTTCTTTTAATAAAATTTAATAATATGTTAAGTATAATTATATTCAATTTAATTTATTGCAACTAAATATAGATTAATTTATATATTTATGGCCCCTAAACAAGCAATCATCTTATCATAATTTAATTTTATTTATTTGTATTATTTATTTGTATGTAAATAAGTTAATTTTATCTAATCGATTTTATTTTAATATAATTTATTTCATTTATTTATATTTATTTATAAATCAAGTTGAAATAATTTAAATTAATGTTCAGTAAATTAATTAAAATTATTTATTATTGAATTATTCTAAAATTCAATATAACCCAAATTTATTTAATAAATATAATTTAGTTCATTTTAATTTAATCTCACCAAATACAAATTAATTTTATTTATCTTAAACCAATTTAGTTTAATTTATTTTACTTTAATTATATTATTTCACCTTAATTTAATTTAATTAATTTCGATTTCACTTGAATCTAACTTTATCATATATATAATTTAATTAAATGTATCGAAATTTAATGACATTAAATATATATTATTTTAATTTAATCTAGTATTAAATTTAAGTTCAATTGAAATAATATTATATTCAGCCAATTCATATTAAGATCTTTTCATTTCCTTTCATTATTTTATATCATATTGATGATGCAGCGTTTCCGTTGGGTATTTTAAAAAAGTGTCACAAAAAGTGTCGCTCGCAATAAAAGGTAGCACAATAATTTCAAAAAAAGTGGTACAATTTTTCATAGAGATAACATGTAAACTAAATACATTTATATCAATACTTCTAAATAGAATTGTGTAAAAGAGAACTGGAACCGGTGGCTTTTTTTTTTTTGTATTGCAATCATACCCACAAAATGTCGGTGGCAGTTAGTAAGACACCAATTACCATGCGATCTTTTACATTGATACAAATGCGAGAATAAAAACACCAATAGTATATAACAATGTTCGTATGCAGTGTCTTGCAATCTTAAACCAATCGACATCGTAACCACGCTCGGTAAACAAAAAAAAACGAGGTTGGCACTTAAGTGTGATTGCACTCAACAACAATTACTAGCAGTTGGCATTAGCTCAAGAGAATTGAGAGAGTACCAAATAAGAGAATACCAAACTGCTGAGATATGGGTAACCAATTTGTGTGATTGCTTTACTACGGTGTTTTCGAGAGACCAACACTCATACCAACAAAAACCGACAGTCGTCGGTTGCATTGGATATTGGTGGTTGAATTTTTTTTTTTACCAATTGGTGTTTTAAGTTTGCACATGTTGTCGGTTTACACTGGTCGGTTGCGGTAGATCGCAGCCGTTCTCCGCAGTGTTGCCAGGTTAGGGGGTTTCCCCCCCCCCCAAATTTAGGGGTTTTTTTCACGTTTAGGGGGATTTTTAGGGGTAAAATTTATTTGGGGGTAAAAAATTATTTCAGACCTTATAAAGTGGAGCAATTCTCAAGCAAATTCGGAACAATTCCAGCATGAGTTATGAGAAAAAAGATGCGGAAAGTCAACAAGAAGATCCTAAATACAAACAAGTATCCAATAGCATTATTTTCGTTATCTTTTTTTAACTCTTCTGTTGAAAGGGCATTTTTAATATTTGCCAAATTAAAAACAATCGTATTTTAACTTAGCAGCTGAAAGCTTTGTAAGAGTAAGCCCGTTTTTTAAATTGATATACATATTGTATTATTACATCCATAGAAAAAATAATTTCCTCAGGGATGAAATTTTAAACAAACGAAAATCTCTTTCGTTTTAAAGTATTTTCTTAAATAGCAAATTTTATTTTTTATTTACTTCAAACGAAAAAAAATTTAGCATCAAAAAAAACTTAGTTTTTCTAAAATTTCGTTTCTCAGGAAAGAACTCTTCTTTCAGGCTATATATTTAATTTAATTTTTAAAGTGTATCACTACAGGATTTTTTCACGTAATTTTGGGACCACTTTTTGTACTTTTATATTCTGAAATTTTTTGGGGGTTTTTGAAAAAAGCTTAGACCAATTTAGGGGATTTTTTCTTAAGATTTGGGGGGAAGAATCAAAAATCACCTGGCAACACTGGTTCTCCGTTGTGTAAATTAAATTATTCTAACAATCTATTACGATTTCATCGAAAATCACCACTTGAACTACACAGCTCAGGGGAGTAACATATACACACAGAAAACAACTTTGTTGTGACAGCCAATTCTTTTGCCAACCAAATTATTCGGTCCCATCTACTACCAGAATATAACTGACAAAATTTGTCAAAGCAACCAACTGAAGTCTTGCACAACAGTATATCAAATTGTTTGGATAACTAAAATTTGGGCACATTATAAGTCTAATTGGTAATCCCAACCAATAAGATTTTATTCGTTTGTTGAAACAACTACTTATTATTTTCGGACAAGCAATGCTTGAGAAATTAAAGAAACCATTTGGTGAATTAATTTTAGTCTGTATTTAATTTTATTGACTATTAACGTAAAAAACATCGTCATCTTTAGAACCTTTTATGAACTGCAAAAGAAACTCCATGAGATAGCAAGAGTTGCGAAATCTACACAATTTTCAGGTCCAAGGAGGTCAAAATATTTTTTTTTAAATTTCTGGAAGAAAAGCAGACATAATATAAAAAAAAATTTGCGTTAACGTTAAAAAATGTACCTTTGATCGTGTTCTGTTGGCAAAGTTTGTCTAATAGAACACGCCTTACATGATTATATATGTCATTCGATTTGAGTGGCAGTACCCCAATGTACCCAAAACCCCAACAGAGATTAAAAACTGAATGGGAATGATGCAGATACTGTTGATGCTCCACTCACAATTACCCGATCGTGACTCACGCATGGACCTTGAAATGTTGTTATGTCTTTGCACCAGAATCTTTCTTCAGTTCTGATCGATTTTAAGTTCGATGGCGAGGTAGCCATTCACATCCTCGGAAATCGTCACATTTGTTAAAATATCTCTAGTAGGGAAGAACGTAAGTGAGTGAGTGATATTAATTTCATTTGATGATTATGTTACTTACCACTTAAGAATGCAGCTACCGAATTAAAAAGAATATATACTTAATTCACAGAAAGTCTTTATGGCCAGAATTTTCTCTAATATTGGGTACTCGACATGAAAAATTTGAATTGTATTGAAATTTTGAGAATTTAGAGTTTATAATTAATGAAATCAAACAACAACTTATTTGTTGTCATATTTATGTAGTCCATAGCAACAAATTCCTTTATAACTATACAATTTGTTAACACAACCAACTTATTGGCTAGCGGACTTTCAGTTGGGTTTGGTGACACATTGGCAAAACAAATCAGTTATCACAACAGGGTGGAATAAATTGAAATGGTTAGTTACTTCAATGTATAAATAACGACCAATATTTGGTCATGTGTACCAACTTTTGGTCACACCACCGTTATATTGATTATATAAACTATCAAACAAGAGAAATAACTAACAATTATTCCACACAATTAAAAATTGTGGGTCTCTACTATCAAACTGTTGTCCTAATCGAATTCCAACCAATCATTTCTCTGGGTGTACGATTTTATAGAGACAATTTTATGTGTCCGCTTGAAAACATTAGGCCATACCCTAAGGAAAAGTGAGCACAAATATAGTATTGGTAACCTAAACTCGATTTTTTGTTAAGGCGTAAACTCAATTTTTTGTTAAGGATAACCCCTCTGTAATCTTAACATCATCAAAAATTACATAATATATTACAGTATATAGGAAATTAATTACAATGTGGCACAAAAAAGGCCTCACAAAAATGTAAAAATTTGCCACGAAAGAGGCACAACGGTAACTCTGATTGTATGTACACTGAAAAAAATATTGTCGTGAGGTCAAAGATTTCATGTCTTTAAAATACGAATACAAATTTTGCTTAGCATAGAAGACGCATTTCTCTAAAATAAAGTTATTTTCCTTGTCCAAAAGTCGATAAACTTTTCAATGAAGTCGTATTGTCCTTATAATTAAGTGATTTGACTTAAAAATGGGTATCTTAACATGAAAGAAAAAATTTATAGGCTAAGGTCAACTTGACTTTAATAATTCAGAAAATTTCTTTAAATTTAATGAAATTGTCTTTAAATTTGTTGTCTTTTTGCATCTTGACTACAAAGCAAAAAATCTTTCACATATAGGACATGTTTTTCAAAACTTTATTTTAAAGAATTTTTTTACTTCAAACATAGCATAATTTCTACTGGAAGTCGAGTCCTAACTTGGAAAATAAAGTTGCCGTTACCTCGTTTTTAAAGGACTTTGATATCATATGAAGAAAAAAAGCTGAGAAAGCGAAAAATTAAAATTTGCTTCCTAGAAGCAAGTACACAAAACCTAAATTTAAAAGAGAATTGTGTCTTAAAAGTATCCTTACTTGTATTCTCCGCTTCTTTGGCTCGGAATCAATACCAAATTTTTTGAAGTAAAGACAAAATCTTTGGAACGGAGTATGCTTTTTTTTCAGTGTATAACATTGTAATAGGAGTAATTTTCGAAAACGGCACTCAGTTTTTTCGCTTCCATTGAATTAAAATTTGACACTCATTTCTGTCAAATATTTTTCTAGTGTAACCATATCCCTAATTTGATTGATAGGAGAAAATTTATAAACTTTGCTTCAAAATTTGTGTGTATTAAATTTAGGACCCGAATCTTGGAAATTTTCCTACTTTCTTTAAAGTGGCATGTCCTTGCAGTAAGGCAAAATTTCCTTAAAGTAAAGAAATACATTAAAGAAATCGTCTTTAAATTAACTGATATATTGAATCTTTGGATTTAAAATACAAATCTTCAAATATAGGTTAAGATTTATATTTAGGATCTATATTCCAATTTTAATTTCATTGACCCTACATTTAAATCTATATACACTCAAAAAAAAAGTGAACTCTCTATTTCACTAAAGCCAATTTAACTTTATTTTAGTTCATGGAATTATTATGTTTAGAGAAAGTTTTCTTTACTCTAATAATTTTTTGTGTACGTTAGTTAAATTAGCTAAAACCGAGTAAAAAAATATACTCCAATGAAGCATAAAGATGAACTAAATTAGTGTCTTCCAAAAAATAGTTCAGAATTTCTTTAAATTTGTAAATTTTACCAAAAAATGCGTCCTTCATGAACTTCGTATGTCACTAAAGACATTCTTGCAATTTTGAACACCAAGTTTTTCCTTCAAACTAAAAATATCTTAAACGCAATTATCCACCTTTTTGGTATATTTCCTGCAAATCTCAAGAATATCATCCAATACTGCATGCATGACAATATATTCCATGCATTTCAGTATGTTCAAAATTCAATTACTACAAAACAAAAGTGGAAAAAAGGGAAAATTGCTTAATGCAAAATCCTATTCTTAGAATAAAAAAAACAAGCCAACCAAGAAAGCACATTGAAATATTAAAAGCAAATGGTTAGGATATTGATTACAGATGGCACCACCAATCCCATGCACTCGGTTACTTAGTAGTAACCAGGCCAGTGCTTACTACTTGAAAGCCCACCACCCGACTGACCATTAAGAGCTGGAAATTGAAACCATTGGCGTCATCCAGTCGCCATAGTGGTGGTTTCGAACAAAATTAGAATCTACGATAGATGCTAACTGAATTATAGTCAATAAGGACAAATTTCAATGATATCTCAAGGCGCTAAAGTTTACCCTGAACAGTGACTGTGGCGGGGCTATTAAACAGACAAATCAAGTTGGCCTTAATAAAGTCCTTTGCCATAGCTATGAATAACCAAAGATATGACATAAAATGAAACACTATTGCACTACGGCCCATAACTAGCTCACCATCATGCTTCTGGTGTTTGCTCAATGACAGGAGACATGATTTGTCAATTTCATTGGAAAGCATAACAGGCATAACCACATCCTATGAGTGCTTCCTCCTTAATTTTCCAGCATACTAAAATTCTAATGGGAATTTAGGTTTTTGGAGAGAAAAAAAACTGCCATGGTAAAACGAACTAAATGGAGCGATACAGTAAATAGCAAACAAATGAATTTACTTAATAACTCCCAACTAGGGATGCCAAAGGGTAGCTAAGTTTAATGAACTCAGTCCTGGCTGACAACATGTGTAGCAGCAAAAGCTAAAAAAATGTCTACTGCCTGTTTTCCCATATTGGATGACCGTAGGAGTCCAATGTTAGTTAAACATTATGTCAACACAAGCCAAAGTAAGTCAACAACATGGGATAGGTAATAAAGACCAATTAGAGAGTACAGCAAGAGTGTAGCATGAATTCCATAAACTGATATGAGTCTAGAATGAAAAGCTTTTGCTTTGGAACGATATACAAAGTCGTTGACCTCTCAAACAAAAAACAAAAAAATAAGTTTGCTAGGAAAAAATAAATAATTGCTATTTATTTACTATAATTAAAGGGTGATACGGTCAAAATTTCGTCAAGGGAAAACGCGTGTAAATCGGTGAAATCGTTTATTTAAAAAATCAAATTAAGTTTTTTTTCAAGTTCAATTAGTATAAAATTCAGAAAAAATATTCAGTTAGCCTTTCGCTTTTCCAAATCCGAATTGCCGGGCCTCACACTTGACACCTGCCATCAGATTTTGTACAGCCACCTTGTCCACCTTCTTCGCCGCAGAAAGCCAGTTTGCCTTGAAATGCTGCTCGTCCTTAGCAGTTTTTTTGGTCTTCTTTAGGTTCCGCTTGACAATAGCCCAGTATTTCTCAATTGGACGGAGCTCTGGCGTGTTGGGAGGGTTCTTGTCCTTGGGAACCACCTGCACGTTGTTGGCGGCGTACCACTCCATGGCGTTTTTACCGTAATGGCAAGATGCCAAATCCGGCCAATACAGTACGGAACAACCGTGTTTCTTCAGGAAAGGCAGCAGACGTTTATTCAAACACTCTTTCACGTAAATTTCTTGGTTGACAGTTCCGGAAGCTATGAAAATGCTGCTTTTCAAGCCACATGTACAGATGGCTTGCCAAACCAGATATTTCTTTGCGAACTTTGACAGTTTTATGTGCTTGAAAATATCTGCTACCTTTCCCCTTCCTTTTGCCGTATAAAACTCCTGTCCCGGAAGCTGCTTGTAGTCGGCTTTGACGTAGGTTTCGTCGTCCATTACCACGCAGTCAAACTTCGTCAGCATCGTCGTGTACAGCCTCCGGGATCGCGCTTTGGCCGTCGTATTTTGTTTATCATCGCGATTTGGAGTCACTACCTTCTTGTAAGTCGATAGTCCGGCTCGTTTTTTTGGCTCGATGCACGGTTGTAGACGATACACCCAGCTTATTTGCGGCATCTCGGAGAGAGAGGTTAGGGTTTCGCTTGAAACTACCGGCAACTCTCTTTGTCGTCTCAGCGGCTTCCGGTTTTCGATTTCTCCCCGATCCAGACTTCCTGGCTGTCGACAAACGTTCCCCAAACACTTTACATTTGTAACGGTCGATTTGGCAACTTTTAGCAATTTTGCCAGCTTTGCGTGCGAGTAGCTGGGATTTTCGCGATGCGCGAGCAAAATTTTGATACGCTGCTCTTCTTGCTTGGACGGCATTTTGACAACTGAAGAGTGAATTCCAAAATCAAAATAGGAGCAACATTCTTCACACACACACCTTCAAAATGAGGGGTGTTCAGGTTTTTTAAATGCAAAATTGAAAGAAATACGTCAAGTTTGTATTGACCAAATTTTGACCGTATCACCCTTTAAACTCAATATTAGTTCTCATTTTTGCTTACAATGCAAATTATAACGTCTTGAAATAAGCTGTCGTCAAAATGGCGAAGGATGACGTTAGTATACCAAAAATAAGGATGACTTTCCAGGGTTAAGGTGTACATAAATATTGAACAGTAATATTCACTATCAGAGCGACAACGAAACCAGTCATTTAGAAAAACATTATCAGGTGTTTTGGACTTAAAAGCCGCATTTTATTTCTTTTTATCTACATCCACATAAACTCTTTTCTTGTAACATCAAAACAAGTCAAGGCAATAAAAATAAAAATGTTTCCTTTAAGGGGGAGTCAAATGATGAAAATGGTCAAATTTTTCTCGATCACTAAATTTGATTTTTGTTTTAATTAAATTTAATTACATTGATTAAAAACAATTACCAATATTTTACTTAATTTTCAATTAAGATTTGAATTGAAAAATATATTGGTAATAGTGTTTCCCATGTAATACAACCAATGACTTTGAAAATGACAATGACAAATTGTCATCAAATTAAATTCAATACGAGAAACAAATTAAAATTAATTTCAAGATAATGACCATCAACTTGGTTTAAAAAAAAAAAAATCATAGAAAAAATATTTGTCAGTACTGCTTTACTTTTTGTAAATTGATAAGAGTGTAAAATTCCAAATAAATATTTTTATTTTATGCTATCAATCCCCAAAATAAAAATCACAAACATTCATTCAAACATTCAATTGGCATTTATTTTAACGTGTATATCTTTATTAATATGTTGCTAAAAGGGAATGAAAAAATCAAGTCCAGATTTAAAGCTACACTCGAAACAATTTTAATTGGATCCAAAGATATCTACCTTCCCTTAAGGACTTTTTCATATAACAGGTTGGCTGATATGTCCCCGGCCTGACACATACACGCAAAGAAAAAAAAAACGTTTGGAAAACGTGTACCGAAAACGTTTTTCTTTTGTTAGAGTTTTTTGAATTGCTTCGAAAATTTTAAACTTTTATCACCAAAAAAATTCGTTTGTTACAAAGTTATTATTTTTTCAATAAACAAAGTTAATTTTGAAACAACAACAGAGTCCATTTCGTTTATATCAAACACTGTTCTTTTCTGACTTTTGGTCTTTAATAAAACACATTTTACAGTTCAAAATTTAATATAGTACAATGTAATGTTGAACATTTTTTTCGGAATCTTCCGAACATATGTAGAATGTATGTAAAAAAAAAACAAAAAAAAAAAAAACTTTGGTCGAAGCAGGGATCGAACCCACGACCCTTGGCATGAGAGTCAGACGTAGCAAACCACTGCTCCACGGTGCCAAACTAAATGTTTGTTTCTGTTAAATAAACTTTGTTTATTCGGTTCGTGGGCGCCGCAAACTATGCTATATAAATATAACTTATATGGATATTTATCTATTGATGACCATAACAGGTACACAGCTCAGTGGTTAGTGTGTTGGCTTACAAAGTGCATGGTCCGCGGTTCGATTCTCAGTCCAGGCGAAAGGTAAAAAAATTTTAAAAATTTATAAAATCGTATAATTTCTTCTACATTGTTTGTATTACAGAAAAAGGTGCTAAGAACTAAACATCTTCGTGGAAGTGAGAAAGATGTGAGGGAAAATGCAATTAGCCAGAAAAAATTTTTTTTTTTGAGTTAGTCTTTATGAAATTGTTTTTACATCCTGGAAAAGAATAAACGTTTATCACAAAAAGTATATACTTTTCTTCCAAATACACTTCCTTACAGCGAAAAGCAAATGAGAAACGAACTTTGTCTAAAATTTCGTTTGGGAGGAAAGAATTATTTTTTTGCGTGTAGATGGCGTCGCTAGTATTATTATTTTGCATATTATTTTTATATAGTACCGACCTTCAAATGATTGGTGTCAAAATTTGACGTCTGTAAGCCAATTAGTTTGTGAGATAGAGCGACTTTTGTGAAGCAACTTTTGTTATTGTGAAAAAATGGAAAAAAAAGGAATTTCGTGTTTTGATAAAATACTGTTTTCTGAAGGGGAAAACTACGGTGGAAGCAAAAACTTGGCTTGATAATGAGTTTCCGGACTCTGCCCCAGGGGAATCAACAATAATTGATTGGTATGCAAAATTCAAGCGTGGTGAAATGAGCACGGAGGACAGTGAACGCAGTGGACGCCCGAAAGAGGTGGTTACCGACGAAAACATCAAAAAAAATCCACAAAATGATTTTGAGTGACCGTAAAATGAAGTTGATCGACATGGCAGAGGCCTTAAAGATATCAAAGGAACGTGTTGGTCATATCATTCACCAATATTTGGATATGCGGAAGCTCTGTTCAAAATGGGTGCCGCGCGAGCTCACATTTGACCAAAAACAACAACGTGTTGATGATTCTGAGCGGTGTTTGCAGCTGTTAACTCGTAATACACCCGAGTTTTTCCGTCGATATGTTACAATGGATGAATCATGGCTCCATCACTACACTCCTGAGTCCAATCGACAATCGGCTGAGTGGACAGCGACCGGTGAACCGTCTCCGAAGCGTGGAAAGACTCAAAAGTCCGCTGGCAAAGTAATGGCCTCTGTTTTTTGGGATGCGCATGGAATAATTTTTATCGATTATCTTGAGAAGGGAAAAACCATCAACAGTGACATTTATATGGCGTCATTGGAGCGTTTGGAGGTCGAAATCGCGGCAAAACGGCCCCATATGAAGAAGAAAAAAAGTGTTGTTCCACCAAGACAACGCCGAAACTGAGGCCTATTTTGAGGCAAAACCGAAGGAGTACTACCAAAATGGTATCAAAAAATTGGAAGATCGTTATAATACTTGTATCGCTCTTGAAGGGAACTATGTTGAATAATAAAAAATTTTGACAAAAAAATGTGTTTTTCTTTGTTAGACCGGGGACTTATCAGCCAAGCTGCGTACGTTAGTTAAATTAACTAAAAAAGGTTAAAAAATTATACACAGATGAGGCATAAAGATATGCTACATTCGTGTCTCCCACAAAATAGTCGAGAATTTTTAAAATTTGTAAACTTTAGCAATAATGCGCCCATGTTGAACTTCGTTTGGCACTAAAGACACTTTTCCAATTTTAAACTCGAATGTTTTACTTGAAACTACCATTTTTTTAACAAGGGAAACAATTAACTACACGCAAAAAAAAAAAATAATTCTTTCCTCCCAAACGAAATTTTAGACAAACAAAGTTCGTTTCTCATTTGCTTTTTGCTTTAAGGAAGTTTATTTGGAAGAAAAGTATACACTTTTTGTGATAAACGTTTATTCTTTTCCAAGATGTAAAAACAATTTCATAAAGACTAACTCAAAAAAAAATCTTTTCTGGCTAATTGCATTTTCCCTCACATCATCCTCACTTCCACGAAGTTTTTTTCTTAGCACCTTTTTCTGTAATACAAACAATGTGGAAGAAATTTTTTACATTTTACCTTTCACCGGGAAGGAGAATCGAACCGCGGACCATGCAATTTGTAAGCCAACACACTACCCACTGAGCTACATCCTCACAAAAAATCGCTTCTGTAACATATACTCCCAAACATATTTTGCTTCAAGCATATACATTTTTGGGTATTGCCCAAACATTTATTTGTTTGATCTCTTCCAATATATAATATGTTTGAAAGCATATTGGTCTAAACAATATATGTTTGGGTAGTCTAAGTTCCAAACATTTTGTATTTTTGCATCCAAATTCAATAATGTTGTCTTCCAAAAAACAATATGTTATTATGTGAACATATAATATGTTTGGTAGCATTTTGCACCCAAAAATATTATATGCTTAAAAAAATTTCTCCCAAACAATATTGTGCTCAAAATTTTATTTATTTATTTATTTATATATAAATATATTTACAATCATAATGAATTATGAAAATAAACAGGTAATATAGGTGCTAACAACATAGGTTTTCGATCTGAATGCTCAAAATGTTGTTTCTGCCTAATTGTATATTTCTCCACATCTTTCTCACTTCCACGAGATTTTTTAGTTCTTAGCACCTTTTTCTGTAATGCAAACATTGTAGAAGAAATTGTTATATTTTATAATTTTTTTTAATTTTACATTTTGCCGGACGGGGATTCGAACAGCGGACCACACAGTTTGTAAGGATCAAAGAAGTAGCTGATCAATTGCCCAAGGAAAAATAAAATGTTAATTTTGTAATAACAAGCCACAACCACCAACTCAATTCAATATCGCTCCCTGTTAAATAGCGCTCCAAGCTACTAAACACATATATGTTTATAGGTTATTTCTAAATTAGTATATGTTTGCATCCAAGCATATTATATTTACAAACATTTTATGTCCCAAACAAAATATGTTCTAACATATTAACATATATGTCCCAAACATGTTATGCTAGTTTATGAACATTATATGCTTGCACTCAAAAATATTATGTTTAAAAATTTGTGTTCCAAACATATAATGTTTATAGCCAAACATATGAAAAACAGTCTTTTTCAACCGTGTATGTAGCTGTTATTTATATAGCATAGCCTTGCATGCCAAGGGTCGTGGATTCGATCCCAGCTTCTACCGAAAACCAAACAGTTTTTTTTTTTTTGTTTTTACACCCACAAAAAAAATCGCTTCTCTAACATATGTTCCAAACATAATTTGCAGGAAGCACATATATTATTGGATGCTGCCGAAACATTAATATGTTTGTTTTATGTGAACTGTACTTAATTTCATTTTTACCTTTAAGGCCGTTAAAAAATGTGTGTCCATAATGTCAAAATGATAAACAAAACACTTGTCCACACATACACGCAGAGAAGGAATATGATCACCTCAAACATGCTTCAAGAGCAAAATGTTATTTTTGTATGGTGATCATGTAACATTTTTGTCACTAAAATGTTATTTTCTCGTCAAATATAACCTGCTTGCCGAAATCAAATACATGATTTCCAAGAAAATAACATGGCTGCGAAAACCATGTTACATGGTCACCACCCAAAAAAAACATTTTGCTCTTAAAACATGTTTGAGGTAATCATATTCCTTCTCTGGGTGTACATAAAATTCTCCTCTCAAGGCGAAAACACATGCTGTTTTTTTTTTCAAATCTCTATGCTCTTGGTTCCGAATGTCTATTCTCTTTACTTCGAGTACTCGTTCTAATATTCAAATTAAATAATATTTAGACTTCAGCATATCAAATTTGTGGCCTTATCATAAAGCAGTTTTCCGAAACAACATCCAACCGTTTCACAGAAATTGTAAACATATATATGTTTACTCGAAATTTGTAAATTTATATATGTTTACATTCAACATATTATTTTTATGAAACATTCATGCCCCAAACAAAATATATTTTAACATATTAACATATGTGTGCCAAACATTTAGTGTTAGTTAAGGAACATTACATGTTGGCACTTAAATATATTGTGTTTAAAAATTGTGCCCGAAACACATTTTGTTTATATCGGAACATATGAAAAACATATTTTTCTAACAGTGTACATAATCATATATTCCAGATATGTTCGGAAGATTCCCAAAAAAAAAGTTCAACATTACAAACTACTATATTAAATTTTTACTATGAACTGTAAAATATGTCTTCTTAAAGACTTAAAGTCAGAAAAGAACAGTGCTTAATATAAACGGAATGGACTGTGTTGTTGGTTCAAAAATTGTTTTTTTTTTATTGAAAAAATAAAAATTTTGTAACAAACGAATTTTTTGGTGATAAAAGTTTAAAATTTTTGAAGCAATTCAAAAAACTCTTACAAAAGAAAAACGTTTTCGGTACACGTTTTCCAAACGTCTTTTTTTTTCAGCGGTGGATTATCCCACCTCAGTAATGCTGGTGACATTTCTGAGGGTTTCAAAGCTTCTCTAAGTGGTTTCACTGCAATGTGGAACGCCGTTCGGACTCGGCTATAAAAAGGAGGTCCCTTGTCATTGATCTTAACATGGAATCGGGCAGCACTCAGTGATAAGAGAGAAGTTCACCAATGTGGTACCACAATAGACTGAATAGTCTAAGTGAGCCTGATACATCGGGCTGCCACTATACCTAACCTAACCTAACCTTAATATCGAATAAATTTCGTGTCCTAAAATTTACATTGTGTAATATTAGGTCAACATGTTTTCAGTGCAGAAGAGCTTCCAAAAAAGATTTTATTTTTATTTATATTTACATTTAATTTATTACGTTTTTTAATCTTTTTTAATTCAATGGAATACAGTTTAGTTCACTATAATTTGATTTACTTCGGATCTGGTTAAACATAATTTATTTTTTTTTTAGTTTTATTACGTTTTCTTATACATAATTTAATTTCTGCCTATCTTTTGTGAAGGCATCTACTATATATTTATCATATAACTTCATATGACGCGAAATACCATAAGTTAGCCACTACTAGCTAATAGGGCACGAGCCTATCATGATCGCATTGTTTTTCACTTTTCAATAAAACTTTTTGTATACGCTTAAAACTGATTTGAATACACATATAATCCGTCACTATATGAGAGCTATTTATTTTTGTTGGCAAATTCGTGCAACCTTCGGAACAATACTTGTCCATGTGTTTTTGACAACATTTTTTCTATCAAAAACAAAAAAAAAATATTCGTACATTTCATGTTTCCGCATATTCCCAACTTCAGTTAGAAAAACAAAAATAACAACAACAGACCAGATATATGGCCAAAACCCAGTATTAAGCTTAGCGATGATGCTGTTTTATGACGGTAATTTTGAGAGGTAGTGGATATGATTATGACTATAGTGATGGAATCGCAGCCGGTTGGTTATTGGTCTAAAAAAAAAAAACAGAATTGCCAAAAGTTGTTTGTCCAAGGTCAGAGAAGCAGTTGGAGAAGCCAATAGATGGTACAACCAGATTAAAGATGAACTAAATAGAATTTAGTTTCTTTCGATTTATTCATACTAAAATTTTATGCAATTAGAATTTTTTTTATATAAGGCAATCGATAGTAAAATAAATCGCATAATACTGTGGACAATACACGGATGAAAAAGACTGTTTTTCATATGTTTGGCTATAAACATTATATGTTTGGAACACAAATTTTTAAACACAATATTTTTGAGTGCAAGCATATAATGTTCATAAACTAGCATAACATGTTTGGGACATATATGTTAATATGTTAGAACACATTATGTTTGGGACATAAAATGTTTGTAAATATAATATGCTTGGATGCAAACATATATTAATTTAGAAATAGCCTATAAACATATATGTGTTTAGTAGCTTGGAGCGCTATTTAACAGGGAGCGATATTGAATTAAGTTGGTGGTTGTTGCTTGTTATTACAAAATTAACATTTTATTTTTCCTTGGACAATTGATCAGCTACTTCTTTGATCCTTACAAACTGTGTGGTCCGCTGTTCGAATCTCCGTCCGGCAAAAGGTAAAATTAAAATAAAAAAAAATCATACAATTGAATAATTTCTTCTACAATGTTTGTATTACAGAAAAAGGTGCTAAGAACTAAAAAATCTCGTGGAAGTGAGAAAGATGTGGGGGAATATACAATTGGGCAGAAACAAAATTTTGAGCATTCAGGCCGAAAACCTATGTTGTTAGCACCTATATTACCTGTTTATTTTCATAATTCGTTATGATTGTAAATATATAAATAAATAAATAAAATTTTGAGCACAATATTGTTTGGGAGATTTTTTTTTAAGCATATAATATTTTTGGGTGCAAAATGCTTCCAAACATATTATATGTTCACATAATAACATATTGTTTTTGGAAGACAACATTATTGAATTTGGATGAAAAAATACAAAATGTTTGGAACTTAGACTACCCAAACATATATTGTTTAGACTAATATGCTTTCAAACATATTATATGTTGGAAGAGATCAAACATATAAATGTTTGGGCAATACCCAAAAATGTATATGCTTGAAGCAAAATATGTTTGGGAGTATATGTTACAGAAGCGATTTTTTATGAGCGTGTAGATAAGGCTAAAATTGTAACTTTCCCTTAAGGAGTTTGGTATTAATTCCAAGCCAAAAATGCTGCTTCTTTCTAAAAACAAGAAACATTTTTAGGGAGCCGTTTAGCTTAGAGCGAAAAATAGTTTTTCAAATGTTTCGGTGTAAAAGTTATGTGTTTGGAATTTAAATTTATAACATATAATGATCAAAAACTACACCCAAAAAAAAGTGCCTTCTAAACTAAAGGAAAACATGTTCATCAATTTAGTTTAGCCATTTTATTTCCATTAAGGTAAATTTTTGTGTGAAATAATATAATTTACTTGTTTCAGTAAAAAATCCTAAACTGAAAGCAGTTAGGAATAGTTCATTAACTAGAATAAGGCATGGAATTTTACTAATACCGTTTTCTTCGCTGGGTATAAGAATTTACTACTGAACAAGAAAATTTTATTCACTGATAACAAAGCATTCGTAAAAATAAACAAAACCCGAACTAAAACCAAGTTTCCAAATTTAGTAAAATTTCCTATAAAATGATAATTCTGACTTCTTTCATTATAAAAAGCTTATCATACATACGAATTACACTTGGCATAGAAAAATATTTTAGTTCATTCGTACTAAGAAGTATTCAATCCTTTCAAAACTTAAGAAAACATACTTTTTAGAATATAGGAAATTTTCCTATATTTATTTTATCTACCTGTGACAGGTATCGAACCTGTCATCGATATGTTTGCGCGTGAGTTGTTTTTTTAGTTGGAATCGTGTTGTTATGATATACGAAGAGAGATAGTTAAAAAATAATTTAGTAAAATAATATAATAAATAACAAATAAAATATATAAAATATTTGTTATTTTAAATTACACTCAAAAAAAAGTGAACTCACTATTTCACTAAAGCCAATTTAACTATATTTTAGTTCATGAACTTATATTTGGTGAAAGTTTCATTTACTCTAATAATTTTTTGCTTACGTTAGTTAAATTAACTAAAAGACGGGAAAAAATTATACACAAGTTAAGGATAGAGATTTACTAAATTCGTATTTGTCATAAAATAGTTCATTATTTCTTCAAATTTGTAAATTTTACTACAAAAGCGTCCATTATGAAATTCGTATGTCACTAAAGACATTCTTGCAATTTTGAACTCCAATTTTTTTCTTCAAACTACAAAATTTTCTTTAAAAAGTGAAAAAAAAGTCTAATAAATTTTCTTGAAGTTGTCGAAAAATATTTACTTATTTTTGTGATATCGGCGCGATGCCAGCGCTTGTAATACTGTTTAGTTAAAAATTTCTAAAAATATCCAAAATTTTCTAAAATTAATCAAAAGTTTTCTTCCTGGTGGGTTCACTGTTTTTTCAGTGTAGTGAGAAAATACCAGAAGAATAACAACTTTCGTCTTCAATTATCAGGTAATATTAAGTGACTAACCCTTTGTGAAAAAATTGCTTTATGATTTTTTATATTTGTAGGTATTGAAAACGTAAAATCGTTAGGCAGCAACTTATTAAAAGTGAAAGGTACAAGAAGAAGAAAAATGCGGTTTACAGTTGACAATATTACATGCAAATTGGAAATTGGAATAAATAAATATTTCAAGGTCAGTTGATGCTGTTGATTTTAAATAAGTATATTTAATATATTAATAAAACATGTATTTTATAGAAGAAAAAATAAATTGTATTTAAAAACGAGGGTAAGCAGTTCTAAATTTGAAGTAAAAGGTTTACCACAAATATGTAAGATTTGTCAAAATGAATGAAAAAAGTTCATTAAAATCAGTTAAATTGTTTCATTCTGTAGTATAGTGGTACATAAATATAGGAAAATGTTAACTAATATATGGAATGCATTCTATCTAATTTCTACGAAAATCACATCGTTCAAACAAATAAAAATGTCTTTGGGGCTATACGAAGTTCAACTTTCTTCACAATGAGTTCATAGAAGGGGTCGTTTTTTTCTGGGTGTAGTACACTAGTTTGGGACATCACATTTTCTTGAATATAATGTATCTGGATGCAAACATATATATATTTAGAAATTTCCTATAAACATGTACATGTTGAGAACCGTCAGAGAGTCAGAGAGTCAGCGAGAAAAGAGAAAAAAGATAAAGACGGCAACTGAGATAGATAATGAAAAACTACAACACAGTGCGGGAATCAAATGCAAGCAAATGGAACTCTACTTCACAGAAAAAATATCACCAACATATTTCCAATTAAAAAGTTAATTGAAGTTGAAATTTTTTTTCAATTAATAAATTAATTGGTACAATTAACTTTTTAATCAAGATAGAAACATTAAGTTAATTAAGTCAATGATTGAAAATTTTAAAATTTTTAATTAAAAAGTTAATTGATACGATTAACTTTTAATCAAATTCGGAAGACTAATTCAGTTAAAAAAGTGATGAACATTTTTTTAAATTTTTAATTAATTTTTTTTTTCAAACAATCAACTGTTAACCAAAAAAAAATTCTAAACCAATTCAAAATGTAATTGAAAATAGTTACCTTTTTTAATTAATAAATTAATTGAGTTTTGCAATCAACATCAATTAAATTTTTAATTGAATCAATTAAAAAATTAATTGAAATTTGGTAATGAAATCAATTAATTTTTTAATCAAGAATTTTTTCTATGCCCAATTAAAATAGTGATTGATACTATACTTTTCGTGATTGAAGACATTTCAATTAATTGGATCAATTAATTTCGTGATTGAATCAAAAAAA
Source organism: Haematobia irritans (assembly GCF_050003625.1). Taxonomy (NCBI): domain Eukaryota; kingdom Metazoa; phylum Arthropoda; class Insecta; order Diptera; family Muscidae; genus Haematobia; species Haematobia irritans. The sequence goes on from NC_134400.1 coordinate 86,387,532, forward strand.
AAAAATTTTGTGTGTTGAGAGACATAAATGTGTCTGCATTCATTTTGGCTTGTGTCTGGTACATAGAACGAGACACCCCAAAAATTTCAAAAGTTCAAATCGATACATTAGAAAAGGTAATAAAAGTGCAGAGAGCATTAAACATTTATGAACAGACTTTGTTAAAAAATAAAGAAAGGATAGGGTGAAACATAATATATTTGCACAGTACAAACAAACTTTGGGTTTGAATAAATTCATAAAATATATAGAATATGTTTGGGAGTATATGTTACAGAATTAACAAGTATATACGGCCGTAAGTTCGGCCAGGCCGAATCTTATGTACCCACCGCCATGGATTGCGTAGAAACTTCTACGAAAGACTGTCATCCACAATCGAATTACTTGGGTTGTGGTAACTTAAAACTTCTTAACATCGTTTTCTAAATTGTGATTAATCCATACATGGTATATATTAGACAAAAAAGTTATGTATAGTTAAGTCTACAAATAATTACGAATCGATATGGGCATGGTTGTTAACGACCATATACTAGCACAATGTACCAAATTTCAACTCACTCGGATGAAATTTGCTCCTCCAAGAGGTTCCAAAACCAAATCTCGGGATCGGTTTATATGGGGCTATGTACGATTATGGAATGATATAGACCACTTTTGGCATCGTTGTTAAATATCATATACTACCACCACGTACCAAATTTCAAGCAGATCGGATGAATTTTGCTTCTCCAAAAGGCACCGGAGTTCAAATCTGGGGATCGGTTTATATGGGAGCTATATATAATTATGGACTGATAGGAACCAATTCCTGCATGGTTGTTGGATACCATATACTAACATCACGTACCAAATTCCAACCGAATGGGAAGAATTTTACTCTTCTAAGGGGCTCCGGAGGTCAAATCTGGTGATCGGTTTATATGGGGGCTATATATAATTATGAACCGATGTAGACCAATTTTTGCATGGTTGTTAGAGACCATATACTAACATCACGTACCAAATTTCAGCCGGATCGGATGAAATTTGGTTCTCTTAGAGGCCTCGCAAGCCAAATCGGGGGATCGGTTTATATGGGGGCTATATATAATTATGGACCGATGTGGACCAATTTTTGCATGGTTGTTAGAGACCATATACTAACACCATGTACCAAATTTCAGCCGGATCGGATGAAATTTGCTTCTCTTAGGGGCCTCGCAAGCCAAATTTTGGGGTCCGTTTGTATGGGGGCTATACGTAAAAGTGGACCGATATGGCCCATTTGCAATACCATCCGACCTACATCAATAACAACTACTTGTGCCAAGTTTCAAGTCGATAGCTTGTTTCGTTCGGAAGTTAGCGTGATTTCAACAGACGGACGGACGGACGGACATGCTCAGATCGACTCAGAATTTCACCACGACCCAGAATATATATACTTTATGGGGTCTTAGAGCAATATTTCGATGTGTTACAGACGGAATGACAAAGTTAATATACCCCCCCATCCTATGGTGGTGGGTATAAAAATGATACACAATTAAAAATCCAAAATATAGCAGATACTTTCAGAGCAAAACATATTTTATTAAGTTTAAAAAACTCATCCTCAAAATTAAGTTTAAAAAACAAATCCTCAAAATAAGTATTAGCCTATATTTGAAGCATTTTTATGTTTAATCCAAAGATTCTATATCTCAGTTAATTTAAATTAATTTCTTAATATGAACATTTATTTCTTAACTTTAAGGAGATTTTGCCTTACTTCAAAGTCGTACGACTTTATGAGAGGAATGCTAATTTCAAACATTCGTGTCCTAAATTTGAAAAAAATTAAAAATATTTTTAAAGCAAACATTATGGACTTTCTTCTAATGCAAATTTCATTATTTTTATTTTAATTTGTCCTTAATATTGTGTAAATTAGGAGCCATATTTTCTTCAGTTTGGAGGCTTTCCATTGACACACGTCTATAAAAATTAATTTTAATTCTATCGTTCCATTTGCGTTTTTTATTGTATTCTCAGCTTTTTTTTTGCAATAAAACCACAAAAACGAATTTCTCTTAATTCGCACTTAATTCATTCGCTCTTATATTGGGGGTAATAAAATATAGTTACAGACTTGATTTAAAAAGTCGCAAATAAAAATGAAGCACAATTTTTGGTTTATAACTTACTCGGTGTTTATTCAATTTATGGCGTATTCATTGGACGTTTCTATGTATTTTAAAATGTTGTATTCATATTTACCTGCAAGAAAATTAGAAATAAGAAAAAAAAAATTAGAAAAATATTTTTATTGTATTTGCTTAGAAATGAAATAATGACTGTATTTGCCGACTTCGTTTATTTTGAAAGAAATCCAAAACCTAATGATTTACCATAACCAGAGATTGAAGTCGCTGAGTCGCGCCGCCGTTTTTGGCCGCCGCCGAATATCTAAGTGTACACTACATCCCTATTCACTTAGAACCTTGTCATTCTAAGGTCGCGATATGTCGACTCATCTTGACTCAAAATTAGCCGCCAATTAATCAAAAATATTAATTTAAATCAGAAAAAACATTAGTAATTGTTGCATTTCTAGTCAAAATGTGTGACTTTCCTCCACCCAAAATCTGTCAGTATCAACTTGCTATAATAATTTTGCAAAAATTTTAGCTCAGAAAATTTGAATGAAATTTAAATGTGTTTGTAAAATTGGTTGTACAACTAATCTCATTACCATTCGAATAACTTCAAATTGATGTTACAATGGAAAATTGTCCACCGCCGAATAGACCAATTTATATCGGCTTAGCCGTCGCCGCCGGAGGCAAAAAATTATAGTCAGCCGCCGCCGACAAAAATGAGTCGGCTTCATTCTCTGACCATAACATATAATTTATTTAATTTGTACAGCACTAATTTACCACACACGATGCCTCTTTACGTACGTTTGTAAGGCATGTTCATTTCGCCATTGTAATAATTATGTAAATTACAAACTGTTTGATTAAAGTGAAAAGAACCAAAAAAATCATTATGGTGTTTTCCATTTACTCACACAGTCTTGGAGTAGATTTTGGTGACTACTTCAAAGTTCTGTAAGTACATCATTGACATAGAACTATAGCAACAAAAGAAGTGTGTCAAGTTATAGTTAAACCCTTGGATTTCTGTATCTCAAAGTTAGACTGTCGCAAATCTCTCAGCAAGATAGATGAACAGTTTAAAGATTCAGTGCTACAAGAAATACTTTTGCGAAGAATTTTCTTTTTTTTTAATATTCAAGTTGTCTAAAGTTCTGCTCTGTTAGCTCCTTCTTCAAAGTATTATACAAAAAAATCTTTGGGTGCACAAAAAAAAAACTAAAATATGAATATGTACATAAATTAAATAATAAAAAAAAAGGTTTCATTTAATGTATGACGTTTTTAGTAAATATTATGTAAAAGTACACACAAACAATCTTTTTCAGATACAATCACGAAATTAATTGATCCAATTATTTTTTTTTAGTTGAAGTGTCTTCAATCACGAAAATGATAGTATCAATTACAAGTTTAATTTGGCATAAAAAAAATATTTTATTAAAAATAAAAAATTTATTGATTTCATTTGAAAATGTCAATTACTTTTTTTATTGATTCAATTAAAAATTTAATCAATAAAATTTTCATTAAAAATGATTATGTATACAAGTCATGGTTTGTGTCTAGGATAGAAGATCTGCCGAGTGTGTTGAGTTCATGTCACGTTTACGGCTGAACACAAATCTTTCAACAAAAAAAACAAATTCTGAAAAGAAAAAACATTGTCACGGTTTTTTGCTCTTTACCAAGGAAAAAAATACAGATCGATATTTATTATTAATTTCACCCCAAAAGGCAAAACTGTACATTTTACAAAAAAAAAATGTCAACGTAACAAAGATTAACCGAGTTCACGCTTTGTTGAGTCTTTTAACGAATTACTTTTAATTTTATTTTCTTGTTATTGTTGCTAGATGTTGAAAATATTTTAAAAATAAATCCCATCAAGAAAGCAAACCAGAGAATGAAAACCAAAAAAAAATTGTATCATCCCAAAAGACGTCAGTGGAAAACGTGCGTTTTGAAGGTTCACATCTGTAAACAAAAAATGTGAAAGTACAAACCCGAAATAATTTTTTTTTTTCAAATCTTTGTTGTTGTTTTAAAAATAAAATTTGGCTCGCAATAAAACAAAATAAAAATGTCACAAAAGTTATAACAAAACTAATGTTGACAGACTAACAACAACTTCAAGATTTTTGTGAAACTAAATGTTGTTTCAAGGGTGAGTGGGGTAAAGTAAATGAAAAATTAAAAAAAAAAAAACATTACTGTGCGTGTGTACGTGTCATGGGACATGAACAATGAATTATTTCGTAATACGATTTACAAAAACACCAACAACAACAACAACAACAATTTATACTAATAATACTAATGACGGCAACTACGAATAATTTATTAACTTGAGAATTGACAGATGTAACGGATGAGCTATGTGATGACATTGACAAGAGCAGAGGTTTTTCTTGGTTTTTGCTGTTGCGTTTCTCTATGACAATGCAAAAGAAATGTGGTTAACCAACCACCAGACCCATATAGATCCTTGGGAAATGGGTGTAGTTATTGCATTAAGGAAAATTAGGGAATTAATTCAATATGGAGCAGGTAAGGAGAGAATTGTTATTTGCGAAAAAAATGTAATTTATTTTGTTAATTTTTTTTTTCGCAGAAAAACTGTGGCTAAAATTATATTAAAAATAACTAATGCTAAATTTAACTTATATTTATTGAAAAAACAAAATGATTTTTTATTTATCTTTATAACATCGCTCTGACAAGTGTTAAAAAGGAAGCTATGATGAAAAATAAATTTTTGTAAGCCAAATGCTCATCGGACCACTCTCGCCTTAACATAAATTGTAAACCAGTTTTATTCTCCATGTACAAATGTTGGATCTCTATCTCACCTGTTTATAGTTTATGTATCGAAATTGTCTCATAATTAAAAAGAAAACTAATAAACAATTAAAACACAGACAATTTGAAAACTTTAACCAAGAGGGTCTCCACAATCGCTTAATTTACCACCGTAAAAAATGTAGAACAAAATCTTGAAAAATATCAAAGCAAATATTCCATGTATGTTACAGCATAAAGTGGGGATGTAAATGGCGACAGCTGTTGAAATGTGGAATACATTTCAATAACAAGAATCAAAGTGTGCTTGAATCATAGAGAATTACTAAACACTTGAACTATTGGCAAATACTTGAAGGAATAACCATCAAAAATACACTCGAAAGAAAAAAAAACAAAAGTAATAAAACAAATTAGGTAGTCTACATTAAAGAAAAAAAGTAATTTATAATATATTTAGGATTTTTTAGTATAATAATATATTTACACTGAAAAAAAAGCATGGCCGGTTCCAAAGATTTTGTCTTTACTTTAAAAATCTTGGTATTGATTCCGAGCCAAAGAAGCGGAGAATACTACTTTATTTTCCAAATTCAGGCTCGACCTCCAGTACAAATTATGCTATGTTTCAAGTAAAAAACGTCTTTAAAATAAAGTGTTGAAAAACATGTCCGATGTTTTGCTTTGTAGACAACAAATTTAAAGACAATTTCATTAATTTTAAAGAATTTTTCTGAATTATTAAAGTCAAGTTGACCTTAACCCAAACATTTTTTCTTTCATGTTATGATACCCATTTTTAAGTCAAATCACTTAATTATAAGGACAAGACGACTTCATTGAAAAGTTTATCGACTTTTGGACAAGGAAAACAAACTTTATATTAGAGAAATGCGTCTTCTATGCTAAGCAAAATTTGCAATCTTATTTTAAAGACATGAAATCCTTGACCTTACGACAATATTTTTTTCAGTGTACATACAATATATTAATATATTTTATTAACATTTCTTCTAAAATTGTTATGAATCATTTTTTGAGGATTTTTTTTTTTTTGGGATAATTATAATTTATTAAATGATCCCAGTTGTAAATGAAATATTCATTAATCTATTAAAGCCAAATCTCTTTAAAGTAAAGCAGAATACCTTTAACCCTCTACACCCTCAAAAAAAATCGCTTCTTTAACATATGTTCCAAACATATTTTGCAGGAAGCACATATATTATTGCATACTGCCGAAACATTAATATGTTTGTTTTATGTGAACATATTATATGTTTGGAAGCATTTTGAGCCAAAAATATTATATGCTTGGAAGAATTTTTCCCAAACACGATTGTGCTCATTCCCTAACATACTCGTAATTTTCACTTCCACGAAATTTTTTAGTTATTGGCACCTTTTTCTGTAATACAAATAATGTTGAAGAAATTATTCACTTTTATAAATTTTTTAAATTTTACCTTTCGCCTGCACGGAGAATCGAACCGAGGACCATACAGTTTGTAAGCCAACACACTATCCACTGGGCTACGTAGCTGTTATAGTCTCCAGTAGATAATTATCGTTTTAAGTTACATTTATATAGCATAGTTTGCAGCGCCCACGAGCCCATGCAAACATAACATTATTTAACAGAAACATACATTTGTTTGCCACGTGGAGCAGTGGTTAGCATGTCTGCCTTGCATACAAAGGGTCGTGGGTTCAATCCCTGCTCCGACCGAACATTTTTTTGTTTTTTTTTTTAATTTACACATTTATATTTATACTATATTAAATTTTTTTAAATGAAACTTCGAAATGTGCGTTATTAAAGATTTATAGTCAGTAACAGTGCTTGATATAAACGAAATTGACTGATTTTTGGATAAAATATTATTTTTTATTGCAAAAATAACAATATTGTAATAAAAAACTGTTTTTGGACAAAACTTTAAAATTTGGAAGGAATTCAAAAACTAACAAAAGAAGAACGTGGAGTCGAGTATAAACATACATACATAATTTTATAATATAAACATAAATTTATTTAGGAGTGAACAGTTTTTTACTTGCATTTAACACCATCGCTCCAAAATTCCTTTTGTTTTTCTTTATTAATTCATTTTAAAGAAAATAAACTTTTTAAATTGTTTTAGCTGTAAAACTCGAACTTAATGCCCGCTTTTATATTTGATGGTGTCCGTCAACTCCTCGTGGACTACTTTTTAATAAAGAGGAACTAAAGTTTGTTTTTTTACATTTTACTGTGTAATTTTTCACTATTTCCTCCTTATTTAATTTTACTGTCCCAACTCTAAAAAGAGTATAGTGCCCTTTCGTTATTTTTATGAAGATCCCTGATTTATTTTAACGAAAAATTGTGCCCATAATGCCAAAATGATAAACAAAACACATGTTCACACATGCATAAAATGCTGCTCTCAAGGCGAAAACATTGCAGTATGTTTTTCAAATGTCTATTCTCTAGGTTCCGATTGTCTATTCTCTTTATTCAAATTAAATAATATTTAGACTTAAGCATATCAAAATTTTTAGCCTTATCATAAAACAGTTTTCCGAAACAACATACAAGTGGTTTCACAGAAATTGTTCTTTTTTCATTCTCTCGCTTTGTTATGTTGATATCTTTCGTCAACCCTCCCGGTTTCCATCTCTATTTCTTTCTCTATACTCTCTTTTTGTCGCTCTCTGAATAAAATATCACAACATATATATGTTTACTCGAAATTTGTTAATTTATATATGTTTACATTCACACATATTATTTTTATGAAACATTCATGCCCCAAACATAATATATTCTAACATATTAACATAGATGTCCCAAACATTTAGTGTTAGTTTAGGAACATTACATGTTCGCACTTAAATATATTGTGGTTTAAAATAGTGCCCGAAACACATTTTGTTTATATCGGAACATATGAAAAACATATTTTTCTAACAGTGTAATGCCCCAAGTTTTTTGCCAGCTGATTAAATTTTTAATGTTAACGACACGAAAGCAAGAAAACTAAACAAGAAAAATTTATACGGTAAAATGCAGTATATGCTGCAAAGCCTCTTGAACAGTTTTAACTAAGTTTTCTTTTTATTTTACCCATTTTTGTTGTCTTAAGGTGTGTTTTACTAACAGCTTCCTTATTAAATGAAGACCACCTAAAGGCAGGCTTGGGCATTAGAGGGTTAATTCAAATAAAGGGTGATTCTTTTGAGGTTAGGATTTTCATGCATTAGTATTTGACAGATCACGTGGGATTTCAGACATGGTGTCAAAGAGAAAGATGCTCAGTATGCTTTGACATTTCATCATGAATAGACTTACGATCTGCCACAACGTCGAATTTTCAGTGAATGGGCCCTAGAAAAGTTGGCAGAAAATCCGCTTTTTTATCGACAAATTTTGTTCAGCGATGAGGCTCATTTCTGGTTGAATGGCTACGTAAATAAGCAAAATTGCCGCATTTGGAGTGAAGAGCAACCAGAAGCCGTTCAAGAACTGCCCATGCATCCCGAAAAATGCACTGTTTGGTGTGGTTTGTACGCTGGTGGAATCATTGGACCGTATTTTTTCAAAGATGCTGTTGGACGCAACGTTACGGTGAATGGCGATCGCTATCGTTCGATGCTAACAAACTTTTTGTTGCCAAAAATGGAAGAACTGAACTTGGTTGACATGTGGTTTCAACAAGATGGCGCTACATGCCACACAGCTCGCGATTCTATGGCCATTTTGAGGGAAAACTTCGGAGAACAATTCATCTCAAGAAATGGACCGGTAAGTTGGCCACCAAGATCATGCGATTTGACGCCTTTAGACTATTTTTTGTGGGGCTACGTCAAGTCTAAAGTCTACAGAAATAAGCCAGCAACTATTCCAGCTTTGGAAGACAACATTTCCGAAGAAATTCGGGCTATTCCGGCCGAAATGCTCGAAAAAGTTGCCCAAAATTGGACTTTCCGAATGGACCACCTAAGACGCAGCCGCGGTCAACATTTAAATGAAATTATCTTCAAAAAGTAAATGTCATGGACCAATCTAACGTTTCAAATAAAGAACCGATGAGATTTTGCAAATTTTATGCGTTTTTTTTTTTAAAAAAGTTATCAAGCTCTTAACAAATCACCCTTTATAATGGATTCAATGATAAGATCAATAATCATATATCATCATGTAATTGAATTGACATTTGTCTGCAAACCAATCAAAATCTTAATCGATTAAATTCAAATAGGTTTTAACTATTCTGTCAAATACCACTATTTGTTAATTAAACAAAAATATTAATAATTTCACGACAAAATTCAATTCATTTTATACAATTAGGCAAAACAGTATAAGACTCATTGGTGTCGAATTATTATTGTTTTTTAATTTAATGACGAACAGCTTCCTTTTTTAATGGAATTTTCGAAGGAACTTTTTTTTTCTTTTTCAAGTAAACATTCTTTGTTTTTTTATGTTTTTTTTTCAGTGTGCATTTGCTGGCGTTAAAGTGCGTTGATGTGGCAAAAAATAGAAAAAAAACATTCAACATTGCTAGTTCATTCACACCAGTAACAACAACAATGACAAATAATAACAATAGACCCACCGATAGCGACAATAAAATTCATTGCTGTATACATCAAATACAGTTTTGAACAAAAGTGAACAGAACAGCCTAGGAACCCTTATATTTCAATAATAGTTGTGTTTTTTTTTTTCTAGAACGATATAATCGAAATTAGCTCAGTCCTTCTCGATTTATGACAGTTTAATATTTCAAAGGAATTGGAAAGGCGAGGAGAGCTAAGTTAACTGCCACAGTGCTCTGTTAAATCATTTATGCAGTACTGTTAACTAATTAACAGAACATTGCTAATGACGCCCACATAGCTTATGTACCCATCACCATAACTCGCATACAGAGAATAAATCCGATATTTTTGTTGGCGGTGGATGATACGAAATTTTTCAGCTGAAATCTCGATTGAATTGAAGAATCCAACAGCTCTACAGTTATTTTTATGTTAAACTAGTAATGTTTTTATGTTTAAAAATGCATTCATTAGTTGATTGTTTGTAAAACAAACAAAAAACAATATGAACATTTGAGAATGAATTGCATAAAAAAAAAACAAAACAGAACACACAAAGAAATTCGTTAGTAGTAAAAGCAAACAAGTTTGTTGAAACAGCACAATATCTGTCTGATGACGGGATAGTGGAAATGGTGTAAAACGAAATGCTACAGAATGCAAATTAAAACAGGTTAAAAAAACGGTTTACACTAAATATTTACCTATTATTCCCACACGCCTCTGTAACTTATACTGCTTCGTATTATGTTTCAAGGTGATATTTTCAGAATATGTGCAAACATATTTTATGTTTAATCCTGCACGCAACGAAAAAAACGTTTGGAAAACGTGTACCGAAAACGTTTTTCTTTTGTTAGAGTTTTTTGAATTGCTTCGAAATGTATCACCAAAAAAATTCGTTTGTTACAAAATTTTTATTATACCCTGCGCCACACTGTGGAACAGGGTATTATAAGTTAGTGCATATTTTTTTCAATAAAAAAGTTATTTTTGAACCAACAACACAGTCCATTTCGTTCAAACACTGTTCTTTTCTGACTTTAGGTCTTTAATAAGACACATTTTACAGTTCATAGTAAACATTTAATATAGTAGAATGTAATGTTGAACATTTTTCGGAATCTTTCGACCATATTTGCAATATATGTAAAAAAAAAAACAAAAAAAACTTTGGTCGAGGCAGGGATCAAACCCACGACCCTTGGCATGCAAGTCGGACGTAGCAACCACTGCTCCACGGTGCCCAACTAAATGTATTTTTCTGTTAAATAAACTTTGTTTACTCCGCTCGTGGGCGCCGCAAGCTATGCTATATAAATATAACTTATATGGGTAATTGTCTATTGATGACAATAACGGCTACATAGCTCAGTGGATAGTGTGTTGGCTTACAAATTGCATGGTCCGCGGTTCGATTCTCCGTCCAGACGAAAGGTAAAAAAAATTAAAATTTATAAAATCGTATAATTTCTTCTACATTGTTTGTATTACAGAAAAAGGTGCTATTAACTAAAAAACTTCGTGGAAGTGAGAAAGATGTAAGGGAAAATGCAATTAGCTAGAAAAAAATTTTTTTGAGGTAGTCTTTATGAAATTGTTTTTACATCATAAAAAGTATATACTTTTCTTCCAAATACACTTCCTTTCAACGAAAAGCAAATGAGAAACGAACTTTGTTTGTCTAAAATTTCGTTTGTTTTAAGGCTCCGAATATACAATTTAAAGTGTAAATTCAATAAGGTTTAGATTTAAACTTTACAATTTTTTAATCTTGATGAATGCAAGCTCATTTATTAAGATAAAAAATATGCCCTCTCATTTAATTTTCTCATTGTTTTACATTGATGCTTCCGTTATCTATCTCCGTCGCCATATCTATTCTCTCTTGCACTATCTGACGTTTCTAAGCATATATATGTTTATACGAAATCTCTAAATTAATATATGTTTGCATCCTAAAACATTATATTTAAGAAAATGTTATGTCCCAAACATAATATGTTCTAACATATATGTCCCAAACATGTTATACTAGTTAATGATGATTATATGCTTGCAGTTAAAAATAATGTGCTAGAACTTTGAGTGCAAACATATAATTTTTACACCGAAACATATGAAATATTTTCTTTTTCGGGATCTTTTTCGTCCGTGTAGCAAACTTTACTTTAATTTCTTTGAAAAGGTCAAACTTTTATCACCAAAACAATTTTTTACTAAATATTTATTTTTTATTTGTATATAAAAAACTTTTTATTCCAAAATCACAAAAAATCGTTTATTTAAAGGCACATTTTGAGGTTTCGTATCACAATATTTAATATATCAAATATTATGCAATGACACACATCCTTTCGAAATCTTATGTAAAACTATATTACATCTGTTAGATTGCATCCAAATGTGGTATTTGGTACATCGTTTATAAGAAAAGGGGCGCCAAACTTTTCCCATTAAGGATTTTTGTTGTCTTTAATTTAAGTTCATTTGAATCTGTTTGTGTGTGTACTAAGATCAGATCTACGAGTTGCTTGACTGTATGAATTGTTTGTATGCTGAAAAGAGCTATAAATCACGTGGAAGTGAGAATGATAAGATAAATTGTTCTCATATTCTGTACTAGATGCCATTAATTCTCAACTTTTATATCTAAAAAAAAACTTTCTTACAGTGAAAAGAATTTGAAAAAAGAAAATTTAAAGAAATCGGCATTGATTTTTGTACACACCACCATAGAATGGTGACGGGGGTATAATAAGTTTGTCATTGCGTCGTTTGTCACATCGAAATATCGATTTCCGACTATATACAGTATATATATTCTTGATCATGAAGAAATTCTAAGACGATATAACCATGTCCGTCCGTCTTTCTGTCTGTTTGTCTGTTGTTATCACGCTAGTCTTCAATAACGAAGCAATCGTGCTGAAATTTTGCACAAACTCGTCTTTTGCCTGCAGATAGGTCAAGTTCGAAGATGGGCTACTCGGTCCAGGTTTTGATATAGTCCCCATATAAACCGACCTCCAGATTTGGGGTCTTGGGCTTATAGAATCTGTCGTTTTTATCCAATTTGCCTGAAATTGGAAATCTAGAAATTGGAAATTTTACTTCTTGGGCTTATAGAAGCCGTAGATTTTTTTCCAATTTGCCTAAAATTGGAAATTTAGAGGTATTTTAGGACCATAATATCCCTCTAAATTGGAAATTTAGAGGTATTTTAGGACCATAATATCCCCCATTTTGACCGATCTCCAGATTTTACTTCTTGGGCTTATAGAAACCATAGTTTTTATCCAATTTGCCTGAAATTGAAAAACTAGAGGTATTGTAGGACCATAAAGAGGTGCGCCAAAAATGGTGAGTATCGGCCAATGTTTTAGTATAGCCCCCATATAGACCGATCTCCCGATTTAACTCCTTGAGTTTCTAGAAACCGTAATTTTTTTTCCGATTTGCCTGAAAGTGTAAATATACTGGTATGTTAGACTCGACAAAACGTGTATAGAATTTAGTTTTTGTCAGTCCATTTGGGAAGGCCTCCATATAGACCGATTTCACTTCTTGAGGATATAACAGGTTGGCTGATATGTCCCCGGTCTGACACATAAATGGCGTCGCTAGTATTAAATGCATATTATTTTTATATAGTACCAACCTTCAAATGATTCGTGTCAAAATTTGACGTCTGTAAGTCAATTACCCATTGGAAGTTCTTCCTAAGGCACAACTTTAAAAGCACTTCCAGAAGATGTACTCCCAATGATGTTCTTTATTTTAACTACCCAGGAAGTTCTTTTAATTCAATTTTTTATAACTTGGGTTTTTCATATTTATAATGGGTAATTTTATATTTTTCTGTTTCAAATAGGTTTAAAACAGTGTAAGAATTCATAAAATGGTACAAATCATTTAAATTTTGTCCAAAAAAATTCTAAATCCATTCTGAAAAAATTGTGAATTTTTGAAAATATTTGAGGTCAAACGTTTCCGACAAGCGTTAAATCCATTAAAAATTAAAAAAATAATAATAAAAATTATTTATTTGACAAAATATCACAGAATTTTTTAATTTACATCCAAAACATTGAACTCGGATCACACCTAAAGAAGTGATGCAAATTCAGTGCAACGGCTGTTGAAATGGAGGACTTCCGTCCTATGACAAGCCCATGTTAAATTCATCGCTTCTGCGTCAATTTTGCACCACTTCCGGATCCAAAAAGAACATTTCCATTACTTTGTTGGCGACGCTTTTTTTGCTGGGTAGTTTGTGAGATAGAGCGTCTTTTGTGAAGCAACTTTTGTTATTGTGAAAAAAATGGTAAAAGGAATTTCGTGTTTTGATAAAATACTGAAGGGAAAAATACGGTGGAAGCAAAAACTTGGCTTGATAATGAGTTTCCGGACTCTGCCCCAGGGAAATCAACAATAATTGATTGGTATGCAAAATTCAAGCGCGGTGAAATGAGCACGGAGGACGGTGGACGCCCGAAAGAGGTGGTTACCGACGAAAACATCAAAAAAATCCACAAAATGATTTTGAATGACCGTAAAATGAAGTTGATCGAGATAGCAGAGGCCTTAAAGATATCAAAGGAACGTGTTGGTCATATCATTCACCAATATTTGGATATGCGGAAGATCTGTTCAAAATGGGTGCCGCGCGAGCTCACATTTGACCAAAAACAACAACGTCTTGATGATTCTGAGCTGTGTTTGCAGCTGTTAACTCGTAATACACCCGAGTTTTTCCACTCCTGAGTCCACTCGAGAGTCGGCTGAGTGGACAGCGACCGGTGAACCGTCTCCGAAGCGTGGAAAGGCTCAAAAGTCCGCTGGCAAAGTAATGGCCTCTGTTTTTCGGGATGCGCATGGAATAATTTTTATCGATTATCTTGAGAAGGGAAAAACCATCAACAGTGACTATTATATGGCGTTATTGGAGCGTTTGAAGGTCGAAATCGCGGCAAAACGGCCCCATATGAAGAAGAAAAAAAGTGTTGTTCCACCAAGACAACGCACCGCGCCACAAGTCATTGAGAACGATGGCAAAAATTCATGAATTGGGCTTCGAATCGCTTCCCCACCCACCGTATTCTCAGACCTCAAAAGGATGCTCGCAGGGAAAAAAATTGGCTGCAATGAAGAGGTGATCGCCGAAACTGAGGCCTATTTTGAGGCAAAACCGAAGGAGTACTACCAAAATGGTATCAAAAAATTGGAAGGTCGTTATAATCGTTGTATCGCTCTTGAAGAAAACTATGTTGAATATAAAAACGAATTTTGACAAAAAAAAAATGTGTTTTTCTTTGTTAGACCGGGGACTTATCAGCCGACCTGTTACAAACATTTTCGTATGATTACCAAAAATAGTAAGAATCAACTATGTTAAAATGGTCATGATTTCATGCCAATGATTTTTTTTCTTTACTTTTAGTTAATTTGTTCTATGAGAGGGTGTAATTTAGTAAGTTGTAGTTAAGGTCATTGCGGAAATCTAAGAAAGTGGAGTTCAATTTAGTTCAATTTTCTCTCGATGTAGTTCATTTATTTGTTTCTTATAAAAATTTTACTTTTTTATGTTGAAGTGTATTCTCGATTTCATGAATTTTAAATCACATCACATCGTGACAACTCTGAAATTGAATTAAATTAATGAAATGAAATGGAAAACTTTTATGCCACACTGTTTAAGACATCCGCTCAAACGCAGACAACCAGGTGGAATTTAGCAAAGTGATATTGGTGTCGCATTACAATCAAGTACAAGCTTAAAAAAGAAACACTATATTGTATATATGTAAAATTTTTATTCAGATTGTTTTTTATATGTTGTTTTCTTTTTTTTCGAAACAATACAAGTATGAACTCGTTTTGACGATATCAAAATCCAAGCACCGACAAAACCGCAGGTCTGTCCGCTATTGGAAGTAAAGTAGCCGTAACTGGAAAGTGCCACGATATCATGGATTGGTTGTTTTTGGAGGCCTTTTTCTGATAGCCTCAACCAACCCAAAACCAAGTCATATACCCCATCATATACCAGAATGATAACAAACGTAAGGGCAATACAATTAAAAACCGCAGTGGGACAAGAAGTATATGAACACAGTTTATCAGGCAATGGGAAGCTTATCGTTATGAAAATAAATTGATTTTGTTTTCTTAAGAAATTACCTTACCATGGAAAAAATGTAAATATTTGCGTTTGCCTAGCCACTAAAGTCCAGAACAATTTTTCTAAAAAAAAATCTAAATGTTTGTTTAATGTATTTCGAACTTGACAAAATTACCTTCAGAAAAATTAAAGCCTACACACAAGTGAACAGACCTTGAATTGTATTATAATTTGTGGTTTGTTTTAATGTATAGTTTTGATTAAATATAATCTTCATTTATGTTAACTTATTTGGAGTTCATATAATTTGAATTCAACCCACTTCATTAAGGACAATTTTCTTTAAATATAGCATAATATAATCTTGGTTTCACAAATTTTTTGTCATTAATTTTAGTACACGAATTGTCCCTTCGTTTAGGTTTCATGTTTTTGAACGACGGAAAAAATTCCTTAAAGTAAAGAAAATCACGATTGATTTAACGAAACCGTCTGTAAATTAACTGACATTTGAGTTAATATAAAATATAGGCTAACGGCCATTTTCGTATAGCTCCGTTAGGCTTTAACTGCCAGTTAACAGAAAGAAATGTGGAAATATATTCTCTAATTTAAATGAAAAATTTTCAACAGTTAAGTTTCTAACTGGCATATGGAATAAAGGGTGATACGGTCAAAATTTGGTAAAGGGAAAACGCATGTAAATCGGTGAAATCGTTTATTTAAAAAATCAAATTAAATTTCTTTTTCAAGTTCAATTAGTATAAAATTCAGGAAAAATATTCAGTTAGGCTTTCGCTTTTCCAAATCCGAATTGCCGGGCCTCACGCTTGACACCTGCCATCAGATTTTGTACAGCCACCTTGTCCACCTTCTTCGCCGCAGAAAGCCAGTTTGCCTTGAACTGCTGCTCGTCCTTAGCAGTTTTTTTGGTCTTCTTTAGGTTCCGCTTGACAATAGCTCAGTATTTCTCAATTGGGCGGAGCTCTGGCGTGTTGGGAGGGTTCTTGTCCTTGGGAACTACCTGCACGTTGTTGGCGGCGTACTACTCCATGGCCTTTTTACCGTAATGGCAAGATGCCAAATCCGGCCAAAACAGTACGGAACAACCGAGTTTCTTCAGGAAAGGCAGCAGACGTTTATTCAAACACTATTTCACGTAAATTTCTTGGTTGACAGTCCCGGAAGCTATGAAAATGCTGCTTTTCAAGCCACAGGTACAGATGGCTTGCCAAACCAGATATTTCTTTGCGAAATTTGTCAGTTTTATGTGCTTGAAAATATCTGCTACCTTTCCCCTTCCTTTTGCCGTATAAAACTCCTGTCCCGGAGGCTGCTTGTAGTCGGCTTTGACGTAGGTTTCGTCGTCCATTACCACTTTAATTACATTTGTAACGGTTGATTTGGCAACTTTTAGCGATTTTGCCAGCTTTGCGTGCGAGTAGCTCGGATTTTCGCGATGCGCGAGCAAAATTTTGATACGCTGCTCTTCTTGCTTGGACGGCATTTTGACAACTGAAGAGTGAATTCCAAAATCAAAATAGGAGCAACATTCTGAGGTTCAGTGAGGGGTGTTCAGGTTTTTTAAATGCAAAATTGAAAGAAATACGTCAAGTTTCTATTGATCAAATTTTGACCGTATCACCCTTTATATAGGCAAGATGACAGCTATGTCCATAATACGGTTTAAAAGTTCGTTGGTTCATGAAAATTGGGTTAAGACTTATTTTGAGGATTTTACATCTTTGGTTAAATGTTTTTTTGGAAAACATTTTTCACTTTGAAGTATATGTTATAAGTTGGAATTTTAAACTGGCATTTGTACGTACGTGGATGACTTTATCATTAAAGCGCAAAAAAGAATGAAATTTCGATGCCGGATATTATTCCTAAATGCCGAATATTATCGGAAAAATGTCCTGAAAATAGTATTAATGCCTTGGGAACACAACATCTCCGAATCTCAATCCGTTGGCTTGGGGCTTTTTTCGAGAGTAAGGTTGGCACTAAAAAAATACTAAAGTGACGATCATCTCAAGGTCGGGGAAAATGTCCTGATGTTTGATTGAAGCCCTGGGCAGACAAATATTTCGGCTACAAGCCATAAACATTCGAAAAGCAGTCAGCACCATCGGACTCAGCATGCGTCAACCAAGAATGACTTAAAAAGGAGGTTCCTCCTTTCATTTCTACAGCACAATGAACACCAAAATCTCTGGCCCGCCGCGAGTGTTGGCTTTGTCGACGCTTCATTTTGTTGCATTACATATCAGCTACCCTGTATACTTAATAGGTAACTCAGAGAGTATGTATACAGTAACACGGCAAGTATGAAGTCGAAATGTTTACCTTTCCTAGTTTTGAGTCGATAATTCGATTGTCGATCATTTTGATTGTGATTACAATGCCAAGACTTAGCTAAATACAGAATTGGACTGTTCTCATTCTCACACTGAAAAAAATATTGTCGTGAGTCCTTAAAACACGAACGCGAAATTTGTTTAGCATACACGGACGAAAAAGACTGTTTCCCATATCGATGTCTACATTCCAAAGTGCGCTAAGTCTAAAAAGTGAATTTTACAGGAAACAAGAATTAAGTTTTGTTTTTTGAAATTTCTCAAAACCCGTATGAGATAGAAATTCCCTTATTTTCGATCTTAAAATCATATTTAAATTTTTTTTAACGCTAAATAGTGATAATAGAACATGGCTTTAAATGACTTAGACCACTTTAGACGGAACAAAGCTTTTTGCCCTTTTTGGATTGGACATTTTTTTAAAACTATAGACTCAGGCTAACTACAATATTAACCATAACTTTTGATAGAAATGTCCAATAAATTCAAACTTTTGATAGGATGCAATTCACATCAATCCGAATAAAAACAGCGAACTCCATCAAAACATGCTAAGTCGACTTAGCGTACTCTGGAATGAGGGCATCGATAGGTTTCGGTGTAAAAATTATATGTTTGGACCTCAAAATTTTTAACACAATATTTTTAAGTGCAAGCATATAATGTTCATAAACTAGCATAACATGTTTGGAACATATATGTTAATATGTTTATATATGTTAATATGTAAAATATAAAATGCTTAGATGCAAACATATATTAATTTAGAAATAGCCTATAAACATATACGTGTTTAGAAAGAGAGACATAGAGAGTATGCTGCAAGTAAAATAATGGAAGCAACCAATCGACGCCTTAAAAATATATCCACACAAAGAAAATGTCATTAAAACTTTTTTCTACCAGTGTATGCTCTAAGGTGAAACATAATATGTTTGAACAATACAAACAATATTTTGTTTGGACCAATCCTGAAAATATATATGCTTGAAGCAAAATGTGTTTGGGGTATATGTTACAGAAGCGATTTTGTTTTGAGGGTGTAGATAAAGTTTTCAATGAAGTCGTTTTGTTCTTCCACGAAAGAAAATGTTGTCTGACTAAGATGAACATGACTTTAAAAATTCGGAAAATTTTTCCAAATTAATTAAATTACCTTTTACCTTTTTATCTTGACAACAAAGCAAAAACAACGTTAAATAGGAAATGTATTTCAACACTTTATTTTAAAGAATTATTTCTACTTGAAACATAGCAAAATTTTTACACAGAAAAATATCACCAAATTATTTCCAATTAAAAAGTTAATTGGCCCTATGTTCCTCCTAGGAATTTCAGGAAAATATATATATATATAAAAAGTTAATTGAAGCTGAAATCCTTTTTAGTTAAAAAAAAGAAAAAAAAAACAAGAAACATTAGGTCAATTGAAAATTTTTAATTAAAAATTAAATTATACAATTATCAAAATAAAACCACAAAGTCAATTAAGAAAGTGATTGAAAATAGTTAGGTTAGGTTAGGTTAGGTTAGGTGGCAGCCCGATGTATCACGCTCAGTCCATTGTGATACCACATTGGTGAACTTCTCTCTTATCACTAAGTGCTGCCCGATTCCATGTTCAGCTCAATGACAAGGGACCTCCTTTTTATAGCCGAGTCGGAACGGCGTTCCACATTGCAGTGAAACCACTTAGAGAAGCTTTGAAAGCCTCAGAAATGTCACCAGCATTACTGAGGTGGTATAATCCACCGCTGAAAAACTTTTTGGTGTTCGGCCGAAGCAGGAATCGAACCCACGACCTTGTGTATGCAAGGCTGGCATGCTAACCATTGCACCACGGTGGAAATAGTGAAAATAATTACGTCCTTAATTAAAAAAAAAAATAATTAATACATTCATTTTTTAATCAAACTAAGAGCACAAAGTTAGTTAAGAAAATGAGTGAACATTTTCACGGGTTTTATTAAACAATTAATTGTCCCAATTAACAATTTAATTGAAAAAAAAATTAATCGGTGTCATTTGCAAAACTCAATTAATTGTTTAACTTATTTAATTAAAAAGTTTAACTAAACAATTAATTGAAGCAATTGAAACTCGATTGGGTTTTCCAATCGACATCAATTGAATTTTTGATTAAATAAATTAAAAATTTAATTGATCTTTTCAATTAAAATCAATTAATTTTCTAATCAAATATTTTTTACGCCCAACTGGGATTGATATTATCATTTTCGCGATTTTAATTAAAAAATTAATTGGATCAATGAATTTCGTGATTGAATCAGAACAACAAAATTTTGTATTTACTTGAAGTAAAGTCTGAATTTGGAAATTGAAGTTGCCGTTAACACGTTTCTAAACATCTTTGATAGACCATGAAGAAAAAACCTGAAAAACGAATAAATTAAATTTTGATTCCTAGAATCAAGTACGCAAAACTCAAATTTAAAAAAGAGTATTGTGTCTTAATGGCATCTTTTGTTCAATTCTCCACTTCTTTGGCTCGGAATCAATACCAAAATCATTAGTGCAAAGGAAAAATCCTTAGAACCGGCCATGCTTTTTGTTCTGTGCAGGTTTGTCCACAGTTTAATACATAATATTTTACATTTTTGGTCCGAGATAATGTCTTAGCAATATACAATTACAATGTAATTGGACGTGTTAAGGCAGGAAGCAATCTTCTTATGGACTTGCAACAGAAATATCTGGAATTTAGAAATATTATAAAATTATTTTGAACATAGTTCGACAGCAGAAAACTCTGGATGATTCAATTTTGTTTCTTTTTGACTTTTGTTTTTTTTTTCTCAATTTTTGTTTTACTTAGTTGGTCTAAGTGCAGGTATATAACAAAAACAAAAAACAAAGCCAAAGTATCACGTATTTATTTTTCTCCATATCCAGTTACAGTGCCACCCACAATGACGCCAGACATTTTCACCACTCACTTCTGATTCTTTTTGTTTCCCTACTTCGTCTGAGATTTTTAACTATTTCTTCCAACGTTCTCTTACTTCCTACAACATTTACGCTGTGTCAGAAATTACTTTCCGCCTTCTGATGTTGGTAATAATTCTGCATTTAATTGTTGGTCGTCTTCTTTCATTTTTAATCGTAAAAAAGTAGAACATGGTCTAAAAATACCTTGTGGATGTTTGGTGGAGCTTGTATGTGAAATGCTGGCTTACGATGATGGTGGATAGGAAATCTACATGGGTTTCCTATTCACAAAGTAAAAGTTAACTGGTTGACTATAGTCGACGGTGGTAATAGTAGGAACGACGTGTTCTCTACATTAGAAGAATCTACCGTCAGCAGTTCCTGTCATATTTCATTTTATAAGAGAAATTTCTCTCATATCAATGTGTGAGGCCCGATTCTATTTTAATGTCAATTATAATGTAGTGATACAAAATTTGAAAATTTACTTTTTTCAAAAGCAAAAAACAAAGTCGAAACCACATACCGCATACACAGAAAAAAGTAAACGGTTTTATGTTGCGAAAATTGAAATAAATTGTACTCGACCTTTTGAGATTGCCACAATGAGTCGTTAAAATAAGGAAAAACAAGCAATCTGCTAAACCACAAGAATGATCTTTCTTAAAAATAAGGACATTTTTCGAAAGCTATCTACGCAGCAAAATATTTTTTCTGATTCACTCACGGAATCCAATTAATTTTATAATAGAAACGTCTTCAATCACGAAACTGATATTATCAATCGCAGAATTAGTTAGAAATGAAAATTGAAAAATTCGACACTTTCAATTAAAACTTTAATTAACTTTTGGTCGAAGAACTAAATTAATTTTTTAATTGAGACAATCAATTATTGATTGTGTTGTTATTGATTTAGTTATAATTATTTTTCTATTAGATTAAATAATTCTCTACACGGATGAAAAAGACTGTTTTTCATATGTTTGGCTATAAACATTATATGTTTGGAACACAAATTTTTAAACACAATATTTTTGAGTGCAAGCATATAATGTTCATAAACTAGCATAACATGTTTGGGACATATATGTTAATATGTTAGAACATATTATGTTTGGGACATAAAATGTTTGTAAATATAATATGCTTGGATGCAAACATATATTAATTTAGAAATAGCCTATAAACATATATGTGTTTAGTAGCTTGGAGCGCTATTTAACAGGGAGCGATATTGAATTAAGTTGGTGGTTGTTGCTTGTTATTACAAAATTAACATTTTATTTTTCCTTGGGCAATTGATCAGCTACTTCTTCGATCCTTACAAACTGTGTGGTCCGCTGTGTGGTCCGCTGTTTACCGGCAAAAGGTAAAATTAAATTAAAAAAAAAATCATACAATTGAATAATTTCTTCTACAATGTTTGTATTACAGAAATGGTGCTAAGAACTAAAAAATCTCGTGGAAGTGAGAAAGATGTGGGGGAATATACAATTGGGCAGAAACAAAATTTTGAGCATTCAGGTCGAAAACCTATGTTGTTAGCACCTATATTACCTGTTTATTTTCATAATTCATTATGATTGTAAATATATAAATAAATAAATAAAATGTTGAGCACAATATTGTTTGGGAGAATTTTTTTAAGCATATAATATTTTTGGGTGCAAAATGCTTCCAAACATATTATATGTTCACATAATAACATATTGTTTTTTGGAAGACAACATTATTGAATTTGGATGCAAAAATACAAAATGTTTGGAACTTAGACTACCCAAACATATATTGTTTAGACCAATATGCTTTCAAACATATTATATATTGGAAGAGATCAAACATATAAATGTTTGGGCAATACCCAAAAATGTATATGCTTGAAGCAAAATATGTTTGTTACAGAAGCGATTTTTTGTGAGCGTGTAGTAATTTGACATGAGTTTTAATTTTCTTATGAATTTTCCGAAAATGTAAAAATGTTCAATCATTTTCTTAATTGACTATATTTTTTTAAGCTCGAATAAATATTGTACTAATATGGACTTTTACTTTTTAATATGGATTAAAAAGTTAGTTGTATCCAGGGTTGGCCTGTCGCAAACTGTGACTTTTGCGACATACATTTACGACGGTAAAATACGTATGTTGCAAAAGTCGTAAACCTAATGTAAAAAACACTTAATTTTGAATTAAAGAATATTTTTTTTTGTGAATATTTTTTAATTTAATTTAGTTAGGCTTCCCGATAAAAGGGATGCAAAAAATGCTTTATATTGTCTTTATTCAAAATCCTACTAATTTTACATCTCATTCTCTCTCTCTCTCATTCGCAACTTCATCTCTTTTACATCTCTTATTCTTTAATTTCGCAACTATTTTTGGTTTGCGTGTCTACCCAAGCTTTAGTTGCACCAGCGAATGACTAGCTACAATTCTGAAAATTTTTAATTACTATGGAAAATTCTCTCTAAACAAAAATTCACTTAAGCAAGGCTTAAGTACTTTTCCTTCCTTCCAGTTTCTGCAGTAATTTTGGAAAAGATGAGCGAATACCGACCGTCACGTTTGCTGCACCATCAACTTGTTCATAGTAATTTTGGCTTAGAGTCTCAAATTTGGAATAACTTTATTCTCAAGTTTTTAACTTTATGAACATTCCTGAGAATTGAAACTTTTTCGCACATGTCATCATCTTGGATATCATTCGCTGCCTAGTTGAAGAGACTGCAGTATTTTCAGTTGGCGACGTTTGCTACTTTTTCTACATTTACGTCACGCGTATGTGACGTTTACAACTTTGCGACAGTCATAAACCTAAAACCCTTGATACAGACCATCTCTGGTTGTATCAATTATTGTTATTTTTTCTGTGTAGCTTAAATGTAGGCTCCATAAAATTATATATTTGAAACGGTTTTATCTTTTATCCAAAGATTCAATATCTCAATTAATTTAAAAATTATTTATTTAAATCAAAAAAAAAAAAAAGAAATCTTCACTTAAAAGAAAATGTGCCTTACTTCAATGACCTATGATTGCTTTCAATTTCAATGTAGGGAACGACACATTTCTAAGGCTAAATGCGTTTAGGCGATTAAGCAACAAATACACAAAAAGATGGAGGGACACATAATTTAAAGCCTCACCCACTTTTTATAATAAACAACCTGATGGGAAAAATGTTGCTCTATTTCCCAAACCTCCCACACACGCATTCCTCATTCTATTTTTGAATAATCATCATTACATGAGTAACTTTGTAACCCACCGTCAACGTCTTGGCAAAAACGACATTTTTTTTTGAGTCCTTATAAAAATTAGAAACATACACTCAAAAAAAGTTTACGTTGATCCAAAGATTTTCCATTCCCTTCTCTTAAAGATATTGGTATTAATTCCGATCCAAAGATACGGCTTCTTTAAAATAAAGAAGGTATAACAATAGAACTTTTTACATAAAACAAGTTGAAAAATCGAAAGTATAACAGATAGATACTTCAAAGTAAAACATGTTTTCTTAATTTCAAAAAAAAAACTTAAAGCCCAATATGCGCAATCCTCAAAATAAGTCTGTCTTTGAAACGTTTTTATCTTTAATCCAAATCAAAACTATTTGTCTTTACTTTAAGTAAACTTAGCTTAAATGCAAAGGCATTCGTCTTTAACGGAGAAATGTACATTTTTTTGAAGTATTACAAAATTTTATGAAGTATTACAAAATTTCTTTTAATTAAAATTATATTATTATACATAATTTTTTCCATGTGCGTGAAGATAAATTCCGAATTTTGTTAGCACATACACAAACCATTTTTTTTGCAGAGCTCTGTTAATTAGTTAACAGAGCTTCATAAGGAGCTAACAGAGCACTGTAAAGAGTTAACAGAGGTATGTTCTGCTCTAACCAATGATAAATTAATTTTTTGATCACCAGGAAAAATATTAAATGGTATTCCTGATCTATTTACTTTATCTAAAATTAAACCACTCACTTGTGGCATTATCACTCACAGCTACTTTCACACATATGTCTCAAAATTTTGCAGAAAATTGAGTTTTTCGGCAAAATTTTTTGAGAGGATGGGACTCAAGTGACCATTGTAGCCACATGGACAATTGTCCCACTATGACCCATACATTATATGAAAACAAGTAAGGAAAGTCTAAAGTCGGGCGGGGCCGACTATATTATACCCTGCACCATATCACATCCGTCAATTGTTTTGGAGGCTATATATAAAGGTTTGTCCCAAATACTTACATTTAAATATCACTCGATCTGGACAGAATTTGATAGACTTCTACAAAATCTATAGACTCAAAATTTAACTCGGCTAATGTACTAGGGTGGAACACAATGTTAGTAAAAAAATATGGAAAACATTTAAATCTGAAGCAATCTTAAGGAAACTTCGCAAAAGATTATTTATGATTTATCGCTCGATATATATGTATTAGAAGTTTAGGAAAAATAGAGTAATTTTTACAACTTTCCGTCTAAGCAGTGTCGATTTTACAAGGAAAATATTTGTATTTTGACCATTTTTGTCGAAATCAGAAAAACATATATATGGGAGCTATATATAAATCTGAACCGATTTCAACCAAATTTGGCACGCATAGCTACAATGCTAATTTTACTCCCTGTGCAAAATTTCAACTAAATCGGAGCAAAAAATTGGCCTCTGTGGCCATATGAGTGTAAATCGGTCGAAATATATATATGGGAGCTATATCTAAATCTGAACCGATTTCAATAAAATGTGGCACACTTGACTATAGTTCTAATTGTTCTTCTTGTGCAAAATTAGGGTAAAACTCTGGCTTCTGGGGCCATATAAGTCCATATCGGGCAAAAGATATATATGGGAGCTATATCTAAATCTGAACCGATTTCTTCCAAAATCAATAGGTATCTATTCTGAGCCAAAACACATACTTGTGCCAAATTTGAAGTCGATTGGAATAAAACTGCGACCTAGACTTTGATTACAAAAATGTGTTCACGGACAGACGGACATGGCTATATGGGCTCAGGAGCCCACGCTGAGCATTTTTGCCAAAGACACCATGTGTCTATCTCGTCTCCTTCTGGGTGTTGCAAACATATGCACTAACTTATAATACCCTGTTCCACAGTGTGGAGCAGGGTATAAAAATTCTATCAAATATCGATAGAGCTCTTCAAGCTCTTTCATATGGTGTATGGGTCATAGTGGGACAAATGTCCCAATGGCCACTGGAGGCATCCTCTCCAGAATTCCATCAAATATCGATAGAGCCCTTTCATATGGTGTATGGGAAGACCATTTAATATTTTTCCTGGTGATCAAAAATAAATCTATCATTGGTTGGAGCAGAACATAACTCTGTTAACTCTTTACAGTGCTCTGTTAGCTCCTTTATGAAGCTCCGTTAACTAATTAACAGAGCTCTGCAAAACAAAAATGGGTTGTGTCTGTGCTAAATTCGTAATTTATCTTGATGCACATATTGTTTCCTTAATATTGTATGTTTATATTTAATGACAAATTTCTTTAAAATAAAGAAAATATAATTAAAGTACCTTATTTGCATTCTGTTTTTCGTGTAGGTAATAAGATTACAACGGAAATTCATTAGACTTAAATTGGGCACACACTTAAAAAAAAAGATTGCCCGTTCCAAAGATTTTGTCTTTACAGTTATGATATTGTTTTGATTTAGATTCCGAGCGAAGAATTGGACCAAGGACAAATTTGAGACATAATTCTCTTTTAAATTTAAGTTTTGCGTACTTGATTCTAGGAAACAAATTTTAATTTATTCGTTTTTTTCAGCATTTTTCTTCATGTGATATCAAAGTTCTATAAAATCATGTTAACAAATTAAATTTCCAAATTCGGGCTCGATTACAAGTAGAAATTATGCTTTGTTGTTTCAAGTAAAA
Source organism: Haematobia irritans (assembly GCF_050003625.1). NCBI lineage: Eukaryota > Metazoa > Arthropoda > Insecta > Diptera > Muscidae > Haematobia > Haematobia irritans. The sequence continues at coordinate 86,414,415 of NC_134400.1, forward strand.
AAGTCTTTAAATAAAAATAAGTAAAATTTCCTATGTTTAAACGCTTTTTTTCTTTTTTGTAGACAATATGTAAAAAGATAACAGTTTTAAAGACGATTTAATTAATTTTGAAGAACTTTTCAGAATTATTAAAGACATGTTAACCTTAGTCACACAAAATTTTCTTTCATTTTTTGGATAAAACGATTTCATTGAAAAATTTATCGACTTTCGGACAAGGAACAAAATTTCATCAGAGAAATGATTCTTGTATGCTAAGAACAATTCGGATTCGTTTTTTTAAGGACATGATCAGGTCCTTAAAAAAGGAATCCGAATTTTTCTTAGAATGACAATATTTTTTCAGTGAAGTACACTAAAAAAAAAATTACGTGGATCCAAAGATTTTGACCTTCCCTTAAGAATTTTGGTGTTGATTCCGAGCGGCTTCTTTAAAATAAAGACATTTTTACGGCCCTTTATACCTAGGATCAATAAAATTAAAATTGGATACAGATCTCATTCATAGAGTTTTTATTTTCTTTTTGCAATATATTAATAAAGTTATTTATGTACCTAAAAATTCCAATTTCAAAATCCAAATTATGCCAAGTACTTTAAAGTAGAAACAGGTTTCTTAATGTTAAAAAGAACTTTAAACCAAAGATGCAAATTCTTAAAATAAGTTTTAGCTTATATTTGAAGCGTTTTAATCTTAAATTTAAAAATTCAATATGTCAGTTGTGAGATAAAGACGATTTCTTTAAATTAAAAATGTTTTTCTTTATTTTAAGGAAAATTTGCCTTACTTCAAAGATCTACAACTTCAGCAGATAATCGCAAAATTTAATGAAAAAAATTTTGAAGCAAGGTTTATAAACTTTGTTTTAATTAAAATGTCATTGTTTTAAAAAATTTTGTTATTAGCATTGCGTAAATTTTGAGTCCTAAAGATTAAGTTGCATAATCTTCCATATTAGGTCAATATTTTTTTCAGTGTACAAAGTTTTTCATCACAAAAATTTTTTAGGGCAGAGTGCAATATTTTTCCTTTTTTTTAATGTTATTTGATAATGTTACTTGTTGCTGGGATATTGGCGTAATTAAAAAAAAAACGAAGTTTTTTGTTTTGTTTTTCTGAGTGTAGCAATTTAAACTCTTCACAGTTAAATTCATCCAAATTGTCAATGACGTTTAAAATACCCCACATTCTTAAACATTTTACTCTGAAAAACACCGAATTTAATAAATCTTGTATTAAAACGTATTCATCTTTAATTGAAAATAATCAAATGTCAACGAATAACAATCACATGTTGGCTTCCCTTTGCCAGCAAATAAAAACAAAACATAAACGAAATCAATAAAAACAAATTCTTTTATAAATTAAATTTCAGTTGAAGGTCATCTCTAAAAACTTCAAAAATATTTTTTGTTTCAATTTTCTCTTTGGGTTTTTGATTCGTTTCCGAAACCAGCGTCTTTGAAAACAAACTCAGAATACGTAACGGCACACGTAAAAAGTGTGCAGAGATTAATTTTCAAAACAAAAGACGTAAGAAAAACTTTGTAGGGTCTTGTTTCCCTCACAAAGAACGGACAAATGCCATAAGCTGTATATAAAGAATTATTTGACCATTTGTCTTTGATATTCCCTTGCAAAGTTGTAACACAAAAATCTGCTGGAGATTTTCAAAATGAGGCCAATTCACACAGTCAATTCATTAATCATAAATACAAAAGCGAAAGAAAGTGAATTTAATTAATCATTGTTAGTTTAGGCGTTATTTATGGAGATTATATTACCTTTTTATACAACATCTCACCACCAATATTGCGTAGCTAGAAGTAAACAAGGTTGTAAAATTTCCGCAACTATTTACAAAGAAATTTAGGAAGATCTCGCAATGCAGATGTTTTGAATTTTTGCCAAAATTTTATTTCTATATAAAATTTTGCCAAAATTTTATTTCTATAGGAAATTTTGTCAAAATTTTATTTCTATAGAAAATTTTGTCAAAATTTTATTTCTATAGAAAATTTTGTCAAAATTTTAATTCTATAGAAAATTTTGCCATAATTTTATTTCTGTAGAAAAGTTTGTCAACATTTTATTTCTATAGAACATTTTGTCAAAATTTTATTTCTATAGAAAATTTTGTCAAAATTTTATTTCTATAGAAAATTTTGTGAAAATTTAATTTCTATAGAAAATTTTGTCAAATTTTTAATTTCTATAGAAAATTTTGTCAAAATTTTATTTCTATAGAAAATTTTGTCAAAATTTTATTTCGATAGAAAATTTTGTCAAAATTTTATTTCGATAGAAAATTTTGTCAAAATTTTTTTTCGATAGAAAATTTTGTCAAAATTTTATTTCTATAGAAAATTTTGTCAAAATTTTATTTCTATAGAAAATTTTGTCAAAATTTTATTTCTATAGAAAATTTTGTCAAAAATTTTATTTCTATAGAAAATTTTGTCAAAATTTTATTTCTATAGAAAATTTTGTCAAAATTTTATTTCTATAGAAAATTTTGTCAAAAATTTTATTTCTATAGAAAATTTTGTCAAAATTTTATTTCTATAGAAAATTTTGTCAAAATTTTATTTCTATAAAAAATTTTGTCAAAATTTTATTTCTATAGAAAATTTTGTCAAAATTTTATTTCTATAGAAAATTTTTTTATTTCTATATAAAATTGTGTCAAAATTTTATTTCTATAGAAAATTTTGTCAAAATTTTAGTTCTATAGAAAATTTTGTCAAAATTTTAGTTCTATAGATTTTTTTTTTCAAAATTTTAGTTCTATAGAAAATTTTGTGAAGTACCTCTTAGTTGACGAGGAATATTTTTCAAAATCTACCAAAACATCAAGAATTCTATCAATCTACCAAACAGTAAAATATCAACCATTTTTTATAGAATTCTACCAACTATGGCAACCGTGCCACATTGCGATGGTTATATACCATGGAGTAGAAACTAAATTTCAATTATTGCGCTTCGATGACACAAAATACGGATTGTGATCAATTGTGTATTGCATTGTTTTCGATTGCGATTTGTGCTTTTTGGGCATAAAAGTATTCGTTCTGAAAGTCTCATCCATTTATAAAAAGAATCGATTGGATAAGCAGAATGAGAAGTGGTCCTATACATAATTGAATATTCTCCTTACGGCATTCCTATTTTGGGTGGAAGTTCATTACTATCAACCTTACATAGTATTGCATAGTATCAGTTTTTGTTGGTTATCCCACAAAAATTGGATAAGTAGTTGTGGTGAAAAACTGTTTACCAAGAGTATTTGTGCCATACCTCCAGCATTACTGTTTGCTAAGAAAGAATGACTTACCATCACCTGTCAGTTTTCACTAACATGTATCAGTTTTTTATGAGTGCAACCACGTAGCAAAAATATTTATTGTTTATTAATTTAAATTAAAAGTAATTGCTTACAAATTTTGACCTCAGTTACCTCCACGATTATTTGGTAATGAGATTTTTTTGGTGGTTACTCACTATTAAATTGAAACCCTGACGTAGGTAGTATTGAAGTAGGAGAAAGTCACATCACAGCAAGAATGCCGAGAGCACTAATATGACGAGACGAATAACATTTTTATTATTTTTGCCAGATCACAATTGTAGGAACTTATCACATAATTAATTTTAATTTTGTCAGTCTCCAAAGTACTTTTATAATGGAAAATATCGGAAGTTGGAATACTAGGAAATATGCCTATCGAATGGTATAAATGCTGCCCGATTCCATGTTCAGCTCAATGACAAGGGACCTCCTTTTTATAGCCGTGTCGGAACGGCGTTCCACATTGCAGTGAAACCACTTAGAGAAGCTTTGAAACCCTCAGAAATGTAACCAGCATTACTGAGGTGGGATAATCCACCGGTGAAAAACTTTTTGGTGTTCGGTCGAAGCAGGAATCGAACCCACGACCTTGCGTATGCAAGGCGGGCATGCTAACCATTGCACCACGGTGGCTCCAATTTTCCTGGTAACCAGATCCCGGAGTATCCCTGGAATTTAGAATTTTTTTCTATCACCTTTCCTGACTTAATTGAGTAACACCGTGGGAATATTTTCTTGACCGAGATCTCAAGAAATTCTGAAAAATTCCCGTTTTCCCGGAATGATTTGCATAATAAATATAAATTATTTTTTGTAGTGTATACTCAAGATCCTATGCCTCCTCATGCTAACTTCGAATAAAAGTAAACCACATTAAGTGGCTATAACAGTAAAGTCAAGTCGAGTAGCTACGTCAAGCAGCATCAGGTCACAAGGGACCAGCGAACCAGAATTTGGAGGAGGTTTAGAGAACAGTAACATTAAAAATGAAAAAAGGAAAAACCGGACGGGAAACTAGTTAAGATCATTCCTTGGAAAATGATTGTGGGTGAATGTGAGTGTGTGGATTTTTTTCTTCTTCTGTGGCAGATTTATTGGAGAAAGTACCACGAGCAGCACTCAAGGCGGCTAAGATGTACCCCATAAAACCCAGAACTATAAGAGGAAAACAAACGAACCATAATAAAGGCAACCAAGATGATGACGACAACATCACTTATGAAGCCGATGATGTTGATGTTGATGATGATGGTGACGATGGATATACCCTGGCGGTGTAGATGCTTGTGAAAAACTAAAAAAGAGTTGAAAGCCTGAATAAGTTCCAAGTACACTTTATGTTTAAGTAACAAAAGATTTCGAGAGGTTTTTGGCTAGTGTGGGGTGTGTAATGGGTGTATGGGCTCTCTCTCCCTCTGTAGGTTTCCAAGGGGAAGCATGTCTGGAATAAGTTAAGAATACTTGAACAAAAAACATATATATTTTTAACTAATAATACACAATTTTGTAAATTTGTGGAAATATGTGTGTGTGTGGGCATATGTGTATTTGCATGGAAACAAAGATTCATCCCACTCCTGGAAGCCGAGTAATAGAATACCATGTCAAGTGGTTGGGTTACATGTTAAGGCATAAATAAAAAACCAAGTAACAGGAAATTAAATTTTACCGAGGTTTTTGTTTTATGGTTACACTGCACATTGGCCCAAATGACCGAAATCTCAGGCATAAAATCAATTTTTGAACTTGTGAAAATTAAACCTTTGGTGCTACGAAAAAGTTGACAACACATTACCAGAAAAAAAATCCATAACGGTAAAACAATATGGCAACCCGTTTGGCCGTTTCAGGCCGACAAAGTGGCAACTCTCTGTTATTGATTTTTTTCTTGAATTCATAGTTTAGCTAGGTGCTTTAGAGATTTTTCTGGTAAAAAAAAAAAATTTTAAAGTTATAAACTTAATTTGAAATGTAAAATTTAAATCAAGGTATGTACTTTTAGTAAAAATTAATAACGATTGTAAATATTGTTTGGTTATTTAAGAAAAATGTGTGACAAAAAGTATATTTTTGTTGTTGTTTAATTTGATGTATGTCCCATGTTGTCTGGAGTAGAACTTACTAACTTGGAACGGATTGGTAGAGTTCTATACTGCGTTAGAAAGGTTGAGATGTTGTCTTCTTGCAAACATAAATTTGTCTGCTTATAAGTGCTAATGAAGGTACCCCATTATAATTATGATGTTACAATCGAAACGCAGAAATTATTAAATATTCGATAGAAAACAACTCCCGGTGCTGTAATATTAATAATGCAAAAACATTAAAAAGAGAGAAGTCGACCATGACAACTTGAAGAAAAAGAGTAAAATAATTGTGCAGGGAAATAAAATGAAGTAGCATTACTTTGTTTAGTTGAAACATCTTGACAAAACAATGGCAATGAATGAGAAATTTGGGTAGGTTATGTGGCAGCCCTCAGACTATTCAGTCCATTGTGATACCACAGTGGTGAACTTCTCTCTTATCACTGAGTGCTACCCGATTCCATATTAAGATCAATGACAAGGGACCTCCTTTTTATAGCCGAGTCCGAACGGCGTTCCACATTCCAGTGAAACCACTTAGAGAAGCTTTGAAACCCTCAGAAATGTCACCAGCATTACTGAGGTGGGATAATCCACCGCTGAAAAACTTTTTGGTGTTCGGTCGTAGCAGGAATCGAACCCACAACCTTGTGTATGCAAGGCGGGCATGCTAACCATTGCACCACGGTGGCTCCCGAAATTTGGGTAAATCTGCAATATCTACCATATAATTAATAAAATGTCGTCCTGGGTGTCTTACTGTAACTGATTCGTCGACACAGGTTCCGTTGTAAAATTTGCTAAATCATAAAGCTAATATTTAAATATAGACTTACATATAGCAGAGTGTCAAGGTAGTGACACGTACAGAAGTAATATGATCACTTCAAGCCTGTTTAAAGAACAAAATGTTATTTTTGGACAGGGAACGCAAAATATGTTTCCATTTCTACATAGTGTTGCAGAAATAATGGTATTCAAAACTTTTAGCTAAAATGGGAATGTAAGAGATTGAATTGAACTAAATTTGAATTGAACTAAAATTGCTGAAATCATATACACGCCAAGGTAGTGATCAAGATGGCATACCAGTGTGCATTAGTTCTAATCTAAAGGGTGATTAAATTGTAAGGGCCGATGTTGAATGTGAACCACACCTAAACGCCAAGTTTTTTTCCGAATTTTATTTGACATTTCTCTATTGCAGACTTAGGTTAACCTAACCTAACCTAACCTATTGCAGACTTACTCAATTTGAACCATGGAGAGATACACAATCCAACAACGTGTTAAATGGTTCCAAGAAATGGCAACAGTGGATGATCAATTTTCGAAGAAAATCATCTTCAGTGATCTGGCACATTTTCACTTCAGTGGATTCGTCAATAAACAGAATTGCCGCATTTGGGCGAATTAGAATCCAAGAGTGATTGTCGCAAAACCAATGCACCACAAAGAGTGACTGTTTAGTGCGGTTTATGGGCTGGCGGCATCATCGGGCCGTATTTTTCCAAAATGAGGCCGGTCAGGCAGTTACTGTGAATGGTGTTCGCTATCATGAGATGATAACGAACTTTTTGTGGCCCGAATTGGAAGATATGGATGTGGACGATATGTGGTTTCAGCAGGACGGTGCCACTTGCCACACAGCTAACGAAACAATGGCTCTTTTGCGCAACAAATTAAATGGCCGTGTTATCTCACGTAATTGGCCGCCAAAATCATGTGATTTGACATCGTTGGGGTTCTTTGGGGTTATTTGAAAGAAAAGGTGTACGTCGATAAGCCAGCAACAATTCAAGAGCTAAAGGATGAGATAATTTGGCACATTAACGGCATAGAACCTCCATTATGCCTCAGCGTCATCGAAAATTTGGACCATCGGATGAAGGTGTGCCACCGAGGTAGCGGCGCCCATTTGGCCGATATTTTGTTCCATACATAATTGAGTAATACCAATATATCATAATAAAATAAAATTACAATAATTTCCTAAATAGTTTGTGTTTTATTCAAAATCAACATCGGCCCTTGAGATTTTAACCACCCTTTAGATTTTCAGTTTCCAATGTTACTACATACTGAAATATTTAATTTGTTGTATGATAGATAAAAGTGGGTGTGGCAGTGGGTGGATCGGTCCGAAATATTGATCATACTTTATTCTCATCCCCAGTAGTACATGTGCAATATTTTAGAGCCCTAGGCGCTTCCTTTGGGTTGAAATACGCTCTTCATTTGAAAGTGGGCGTGGCAGTGGGCGGATCGGTCCAAAATTTTGATTATACTTGATTCGCATCCTCAGTGGTAAATGTACAAAATTTCTGAGCTCTATGTGCTTCCGTTGATTTAATGCGTCAAAAACCTGTCATTTGGCCCACTGTGCACAGGTCAAGTATTTGTTACACTCGGAGAAAGACGAGCTAGAAAGATGAGCTAGTTACTTCTAACTAACCAGAAATATTGAACCTCATATGGCGCTAAGGAAGCACGTACTCGTAGATAGCGCACGCAAATAAAAATAATTCCTTTCTCCGAAAGTTTAGGAGAATTTATGAAAAGCATTGCAACGATTTCCTCCAGCCATTTTTATTTGTCAAAAGAAAAATAAGTTTAGGAAATTTGATAGAGTCATTGCAAAACCATTAAAGAATGCCATATACAAATCTATATACGGCTATGTTAGCTTAGGTTAGGTTGAAGTGGCAGCCCGATTTGATTAAGGCTCAGTTAGACTATTCAATCGATAGTAATACCACATTAACTGTCTATTTATTATTTATTTATTTATACATTATTAAGTTACAAATAAAATTGATAACTTAAAAAAGTTTAATGGCTATGACAACTAAGGTCTTAAGCTCGATACCACATTAACTAAAAGTACCTATTGCATATGGTCACATCTAGTTTTAATCGCTGAACCTTCTCGATTATTTTCTTCTGTTGAATCAACCTGATTTTTCCAAAAACATCAGCAGACTGCTTAAGTTAACGTTATTCAGGTCCGCCAATAATCTAGAGCGATATGTTCCAAAAATTTGCTTAGGCCGTACACAAAATGCAGGACACTCACACAAGAGGTGTTTAAATGATTCATTTTCCTCCGCATCATGACAGATCATACATTAGTCATTATACTTCGCGCCGATAGTTTTTGCAAACTCGACTATCAGGCAACGACCCGTTGTAGCAGATATCAGGAGTGATATCTGACGTCTTGAAAACACTACATTTCTGGGGTGCGGTTTAAGTTTAGATGGGACTTTATTTGCGTAGTATCGTTGTAAACCTTACAATTTTCCTAACGAACATTTGCCATCATAACTGCCTTCTCAGGCAGTAAGAGATTGTCAGAGGCATACAGAGGCAATATGGTAAGGTTGGAATGTGTAAGATAGCCTTGCTAGCCTTGTTAACTCATCCGCATTGCAGCCAGGCAGCTATATTAGCTGAATGTTGTACTGCTCACCCATATCGTTGAGAGATTTCCGGCAGTCGATGGCCGTTTTCGAGTTAAGGAACACAGAATTTTATTGCAGGTTGACTGTCTGAGTATCTATTAATGCCAACATTTGTTGGAACATCACTTCTCAGCCAATTTGTTATTGCATGGAAAACACTACAGCAATTAAGTATTTTTTTCGCTATTCCAAGTTCCAAGTCTTTAGAATATATTCCGAATCCCACATGTCCATCCAATTTAGAGCCATCGATGTTAAAATCTATATAACGTTTATTCCCCGGGGTCTGTATGCACCACGCCTCAACTGTTGAGAATTAGAATTTTAAACTTTTTGTCGAAAAGTTATTTCGCCAAAATGTAATCCATTACGGTTTCAAACTTACACTGAAAAAAATATTGTCGTGAGGTCAAAGATTTTATGTCTTTAAAATACGAATGCAAATTTTGCTTAGCATAGAAGACACATTTCTCTGATATAAAGTTTTTTTTCCTTGTCCAAAAGCCGATAAACTTTTCAATGAAGTCGTATTGTCCTTATAATTAAGTGATTTCACTTAAAAATGGGTTTCATAACATGAAAGAAAAAATGTTTGGGTTAAGGTCAACTTGACTTTAATAATTCAGAAAAATTCTTTAAAATTAATGAAATTGTCTTAAAATTTGTTGTCGTTTGTTTTGCATATGACTACAAAGCAAAAAATCGTTCAAAAATAGGACATGTTTTCCAACACTATTTTAAAGACGGGTTTTACTTGAAACATAGCATAATTTTTACTGGAAGTCGAGCCTGAATTTGGAAAATAAAGTTGTCGTTAACTCGTTTTTAAAGGACTTTGATAGCATATGACGAAAAACGCTGAAAAAGCGAAAAATTAAAATTTGCTTCCTAGAGTGATGTACACAAAACCCAAATTTAAAAGAGAATTGTGTCTTAAAAGTATTCTTACTTGTATTCTCCGCTTCTTTGGATCGGAATCAATACCAAAATTTTTAAAGTAAAGACAAAATCTTTGGAACCGCGCATGCTTTTTTTCAGTGTATTGTCGAAAAGCGGATTCGCCAGAATGTAATCCTCTACGTTTAGAACATCTGTCATTATTTGAGGAACGAATTGTGACCGTGCTCGACTAACTATACATGTTTCAGTTGGGACATGGGGACATTTCCATAGTTTTCAGTATAGATCTGGCGGGGGAAATGACTCAATTTGGGTCTTATGTCCTACACGCAAAGAAAAAAAAACGTTTGGATAACGTGTACCGAAAACGTTTTTCTTTTGTTAGAGTTTTTTGAATTGTTTCGAAAAATTTAAACTTTTATCACCAAAAAAATTAGTTTGTTACAAAATTTTTATTTTTTTCAATAAAAAAAGTTATTTTTGAAACAACAATTTAATATAGTACAATGTAATGTTGAACATTTTTTCGGAATATATGTAAAAAAAAACTTTGGTCGAAGCAGCGATCGAACCCACGACCCTTGGCATGCAAGTCGGACGTAGCAACCACTGCTCCACGGTGCCAAACTAAATGTTTGTTTCTGTCAAATAAACTTTGTTTATTCGGTTCGTGGGCGCCGCAAGCTATGCTATATAAATATAACTTATATGGATAATTATCTATTGATGACCATAACAGGTACATAGCTCAGTGGTTAGTGTGTTGGCTTACAAAGTGCATGGGCCGCGGTTCGATTCTCCGTCCAGGCGAAAGGTAAAAAAAAATTATAAAATCGTATAATTTCTTCTACATTACAGAACTAAAAATACCCGTGGAAGTGAGAAAGATGTGAGGGAAAATGCAATTTGCCAGAAAAAATTTTTTTTTTTTTGAGTTAGTCTTTATGAAATTGTTTTACATCCTGGAAAAGAATAAACGTTTATCACAAAAAGTATATACTTTTCTTCCAAATACACATCCTTTCAGCGAAAAGCAAATTAGAAACGAACTTTGTCTAAAATTTCGTTTTGGAGGAAAGAATTTTTTTGCGTGTAACTTCTAATGGAGAAAGCCTAAAAGAATTATCCCCACGCCAATCGAACCATATCTACTTCCACTGCTATACCGAGTGGCCAATGTGCCTATACTGAAAGAAAAGTTTTCTTTTCTGAGGAACGAAATTTTAGACAAGCGAAGTTTTCACGCAAAAATATTTTTTTACCAAATAAATAAAAAAGACTAGATGCAGGCGTTTCATCGCTTGATATAAATACGGGATTATTTCTTCTTAAAGAAAATACTTTATAACGGAAGAAAATTTCGTTTGTTTAAAATTGTACCGAGTTTAAAGTCAAAAGCTTGTTTCGTTCGTTACAAACCATACCAAAGAAAATTGTCACTGATTATTTTTTGTCTAATATTTCATTGTGGACTATGGATTTTTTCTGCATGCATTTATCGTAATTTATTTATATAAGGCGTAATACATTTTTTAATATCATTTAATTTTTTTTTTTTTAATTTTACTTTTACTTAATAAGTAATTAGAGACTACATAGATACCACGTTACTAATTTGCAATGATGGGAGAATTAACAGGGTACCTCGTATATGAATATCAACAAAAATGAAACAAAAAAAAACAAACAAAAATAATAATAACAAAAGAAATAAAAAAAACTAAACTTTTTCATAAACAAACGAGGGAGAAAACGCACACATAAAAATACAATAACAATATGGAAACAATAAAAACTAATAAATGCAAAGTGCGAAAAAATATAAAATAATAAGAATCAGATAAAGAGAGGGAGGGGGAGGGGGTAGATATTATGTATAACGCCGCCACAGTCAACGCGACTGATAACAGTAGAAGTATTTCTATAACAAATACCAGCGAAAAAAAAAAAACAAGAAAACAATATAAACAATAATAAAAACCGACGACATGACTTCACACGATTCCACACGAGGCAACAATAGACGCCTTACCATATACAAACAAATAATTTATTATGTTTTGAGTTCTGGCCCCCCCATACCGCCCAATTGTCCACACCACCACTATCAGAATCGAATTGAACTGTCCCCCAAAAACACACTTACGAACCCCGTCGCCATACACACAAGCTAATGTTTATTAGGACAAGGGGATGCACATGCAGAGGTAAACCGGGCAAAATAAAGAAAGAAGAGCAACAACAATAATGAATACTATATCATTTTATTCCATGACAGACATTCGTTATCATGGCAGACCGCTATGACCACACGATTAATAAACACCAATCGCCCGAGATCCCAATATCATAAAAAGAAGTTAACTGTAAATGAGACACACTAAAGAGATGTGAGAGAGAGTGTACAGAAGAAGAATGCCAATAATAAGCCACCTATCTCGCGTGTTCAATTTCATAGACTAGCAAACAACGCAAACCTATCTCAGCAGCAACCTCAGTGAGGCTGAAGACATTTCTACGTACGTCTGAGACTATTCTGGAAATGATGTCTCAAACTTGATACGAGGGTTGCCTTTTATATTTCTGGATTAGAGAACAAAAACAAATGTTAATCATCGAAAATCGCTTTATTGTTTTCCAAAATATTCCCCATTAAAATCTATACATTTTGGCATGCGTTTGAACCAATTATCGAAACAATTTTACCACTCTGATTGAGGTATCTCCAAAATATGCATTCTGAACGCATCAACCGCTTTTTCAGGTGTCGAAAATCCTTCACCTCTGATGGGAGCCACCGTGGTGCAATCGTTAGCATGCCCGCCTTGCATACACAAGGTCGTGGGTTCGATTCCTGCTACAACCGAACACCAAAAAGTTTTTCAGCGGTAGATTATCCCACCTCAGTAATGCTGGTGACATTTCTGAGGGTTTCAAAGCTTCTCTAAGTGGTTTCACTGGAATGTGGAACGCCGTTCGGACATGGAATCGGGCAGCACTCAGTGATAAGAGAGAAGTTCACCACTGTGGTATCACAATGGATACCACAATGAGATGTAATATAGTTTTATTTGACCTGTTTCGGCTTTTTATATTACGTTCTTGAATAAATAAATAAATAAATAAATGGACTGAATAGTCTAAGTGAGCCTGATACATCGGGCTGCCACATAACCTAACCCAACCATTCACCTCTGTTTTTATTTGTTTGCGAATGAGAATTAAAAGAAGTCATTCGGAGCAGGACTGTCAGGACTGCACGGCGAATGACCCATCAAATCGAGGTACTGAATGCACAAAAATGCAGTTGTTTGTGCCGATGTGTGATCCGATTTAGGCGATTGGTTTTGCTGATTTCTTCTAAGACAATTGACAAACAACTGGTTGTGTACCAATCAGAATTTACTGTTCTGCGTTGTTCTACTGGTACGATTGCCAATGTCCAGTTTTTCCGAAAAAAAAACAGACGATAATTTGCTTGAAAGTGCTTCGTGCGCGAACAACTTTTTTTTTGACTAATCGACTCCAGCCTTTTTTTAACGATTACAGATTGTGTGGGATACAACACGAGCAAATTTTTTGATGGTCAAATGTTCATGCTGGTCTCACTAATGGCAGTCTCAATTTCACAATTGGTTACATGACGATCTTGCAATATCAGTTTGCGCACAGTACCAATGGTTTCAAGAACAACAAGTGATTTAGGACGACTTTCACGAAATGCGATTTGTAGTGAACAGCGACCTCGGTTGTATTCACCAGATTGCAATACTAGGGTGCCCAATCCCGAAATATTAAAAGCAACATTCGTACAAACAAAACCTCTAAACAGAGACATTTTCCGTGAAGATGTTCTGGGATGTATTATGTATGCAACTAACTTCAGATTGCCCCTTGTCTGACAGATGACGACGGACTTATTCCAATGGTAGTTATTTTTATTATTTACAAACTTACAATATCAAGATCAATATCCTGATCTGTTGCACACATAAAAAAATCATGAATTCATGAAAGTGAATCAACATACATGTGGTGTCAAACCGAGAGCAGGCGGCGTCAATCTGACAACGACAAACATAACACCATGCGTTGTCAAAACAAAAAGCAACGTTCATTATCTGAAAACGAATTTAAAAAAGTCCGCTACCGTGACTTGAACCTGGATTGTCTGCTCCATGCGCGAAAGAAAAACGATAGCCGTTCATGAAATCGTGTACGTCCGTGGACGAATCCGTGAAAACAATAGCGGTAACAACAACACCAGAAATGATTCGAAAAGTGAAGGTCAGATTTGATGTAAATCCACACCGTCGTGGTACACACAACAAATTATCACCAACATTTTTTCAATTAAACACTTAATTGAATTTGGAAACGGATTCAATTAATATGTTAATTGATTCAATTAATTATTTAATCAAATCCGAATAAAACCCAATTAAAAAAATTATTTATATTTGTTACGTTTCCAATTAAAATATTAATTGATTCAATCAATTTGTTAATCAATTCGGAAATAATTTTCAATTACAAACGTGATTGAAATTTTTTCCGTTTCCAATTACACATGTGATTGATCCAATCACCTTTGTGATTGAAATTGAATAATTTTGAGCAATGGAAAGAGCGAAAAGAGAACAAGAGAATGGGTATTTATTCAACAATGTATGATGGAGAGATCAGTCTGTAGAAGTAACTTGTAACGAACGGTTGGGTTTTTGTTTTTCGCGTAAATTGAAAAACATGATTGGCGACATTCTGTCTGCTGCATTGAAAATGTGTAAATAAATATTTTGAACGCAACAACAAATCATAGCAAAGGGTTGAAATAAATAAAGTGTGCAACAACAAATGGCCACGTGGTAAAGGTTTGAAAAAATATATGCGAGAACGCATTTGCAATTACCTGTGTTGGTGTTTTTTGGTATTGTAAAAATGGAAAACAATCTACGTTTATTGAAGGTAAGAAATTGTGAAATGTGAATACCGTTTTCCATTGAAGCCTGTTTACATTAAACGGACTAAAATAATATATTTTTTATTCATTTCTTTTAGTAACCAATTTTATCAATCCCATCAACTCCATCATTTTATCAAATATGTAAGAATATGTTTGCAACAAAAAAGTGGGTACCGTATTGATCTTTTAAAATTATAATTTTTTTCACTCCTAGTTTTCTTAAAACCAAGAGCGGTATGGGTTTGTTGGAAGATTCACCTTGAAGTTGCGAAGTGGCGTTGGCATTAAATTGTATTTTTGTTTTACCTGCCTTTTTCAGTTTGAACCCAAGTAGAGTGCAGTATATCTGATATATAAACTAATGAGCTGAATTATGTAATGGTAAAAAAGTTCTTTCTTTTGGATTTAAAAATATGAAAAATATCCGAAAATAATAAAAATATGTATTTCCCATTTATATATTTTTTCTATTTTTAGAATTTGCAAAGTATCATCAATATAATACCAAATATTACATTGCTTTCCCATTATTTTTGTCTATGATTGGTTCAAATTTTAATAGACGATTTCAATGTGCGGAAATTTTGGAAAGGAATTGTTACTAAAATTAAATTACCGAGCTCCCTAATACACGTTTTTATGCTAAAAGACTACAACTGCAAAAGAAGATTATAAATCTGCAACCTGGAACTAAGAATTGAACTTGATATTCTATGCAGGTAATGTTTAATAAAATTAACTTTTAATTGAACAAAATTAAATTCGAATTATTCTGTTTACTTTCAGAAAAACTAATTTAGCTTACAGGCTGTTGATTTATTGGAAATCTAGGCGTATCTACATATTAGAAGGACCATGCTAACATGGTTATTATTATAAGGAAGATAATGATTTATATAATTTATGTAATTGTATTTGTAAGTTATATTAGAACAAACCACAAATGACAAGAACCAAATTTATTTGTCTATTGCATAATTCAAAAAATAATAAAATATTAAATATGTTTTATAAGAACACTCAAAAAAAAGTGAACTCTCTATTTCACTAAAGCCAATTTAACTCTATATTAGTTCATAGAATCATTATGTTTGGAAAAAGTTTACTTTACTCAAATAATTTTTTGCGTACGTTAGTTAAATGAACTAAAACACAGGAAAAAATTATACAAAAATAAAGCATAAAGGTTTCCTAATTTCGTATTTCTCACAAAATAGTTCATTATTTCTTTAAATTTGTAAATTTTACCAAAAATGTGTTCATCATGAACTTCGTATGGCACTAAAGACATTCTTGCAATTTTGAACTCCAAGATTTCTCTTAAAACTACAAAATTTTCTTTAACAAGTGCAAAAACTTAGTTATGTCTAATAAATTTTCTTGAATTTGTCGAAAAATATTTACTTATTTTTACCATATCGGAGTGATGCCAGCGCTTGTAATACTGTTTAGTTAAAATTTTCTAAAAAAAATCAAAATTTTCTAAAATTAATCGAAAGTTATCTTTCCTGGTGGGTTCACTGTTTTTTCAGTGAAACATATATTTTCTTTTATTTCAAATAAAATTAAATACGATACGCAATATATAAATTTTTTGATTGAAATTTATAGCCAATTTCAATTAATTATTTAATTGAATGACTCAAATAGTTGATTGATTTTTGTCGCGAAATTAATTAAAATTTTAATTGATTCAATTAAAACTGTGATTGAATTTTATGTTAAAAATCAATCACGTTTTTAATTGATTCAATCACACAATTAATTCATTCCGTGACAAAAGTCAATTAAATTTTTAATTGAAAATCGTGTTGGTTTTCAATCAAAATGGGTGATTGATACTATCATTTTCGTGATTGAAGACATTTCAATTAAAAAAATGATTGAATCCGCGATTTTCGTGATTGAAATCAAAAAAAATTTGTTTGTGTGTAGACAAATTGGTCGAAAGCTGAACATATCGCAAGCACGGAAATTCAACTTGGACTAATTGAAGTTTCAAAAAGTGCAAGAGCTCACCAATTCACGAAAAAAGTTAGACTGGAAAGAGCAAGGCGTTGTTCCCTTGCACGAAAGAGACCAGTTACCGATTTTGGTTTTCTCCGAAAAGGAGCCATTCCAAATTGAGCAGTTTGTGAACAAATAAAGTGATCGGGTTTACTTGTCAAAGGAGTGATCTGAAAATTTGCATCTTGGATTGGCCACCAGAACTTAAACGCTGCCAATGGTTTTGATGGGGGCCATCGCAACGACCGATGGTCGTTCCCATGGAATCGAATATTATCATATCGAAAATATCCTAAAGAAGGTATTTACGTTCCAACAGGAGTCAACATCACACTCAGTACGCGTCAACCAAGAATGTCTTAACAAGGATGAAGGAAGGATGTACCGCACAAAGACTCTAAAATTGTATATTATTTTCAACATTTTTTTTTTTCGTTGTATTTGTCAAATTTATTTGGACAAAGTTCGTTAGACTGCAAGATGGTTGGATGGACGGCCGTTTCGGAATAATTACCACATTCCTCATGAGCATCATCTACTTGCAGCAAAACTATCGACCAGTTATCAGAATAAATTCGGGCAATTCACTAAACCCAAAGTAACTCCAAAAAAAAAAGATTTTTGATAGTCGGCTAAATTTGTTTACAAATACTTCACTTTTCCAAATCATCGAATTGAGTGCAGTTGGCTGGGTTTATTTTTGAGCGTGCTTCCTCTTTCTTCATTTGTTTCGTTTTTTATTGTTGGATTGTTCTTCAATCATTTTCGTTGTTTTGATGCGTTGACTAAACTACAATTTTCATTCATTTTTTTTTAATTTAAAACAAAATTAAAAATTATAGCGCTTTACTCTTTTGCGTTAAATATCACAACCCCTCTACATATACAAATTAAATATTTCCGAGCAATCTTAAAATAATGTCAATCGTTTTCTTAGCAAATTAAAAATTAATAATTTGTTTTAAAAGTTAATTGTTACTGATCATTTTCTAATTGCTTATGTTTTTAGTTCTTATCAACTTTTTAATTGGCAATATTTTTGGTGATATTTTTTCTGTGTAGTCACATTCTTAACATTACAAACAAAAAAAAAAACTTAAGATTAAGGCGAAACAATGGAGGATTTCTTTCCCTTACCATAATTATTTCCTTGATTTAAATTGGCAAACATTGACTTAAAATGGGTACGTGCTTAAAATGAAACATTAAAATTTTTAAGACATTTTACGATTGTTTTGAAATTATCAAGCAGATATTCTACAAAATCGAGCATTTGCTGTGAAGTTATATAAACACTGTAGATATCGCTTGTAAATAAAAATAAAAAAGTTGGAAGTTCGTGATCAAAAATTCCCTAAGATCAGATTTAAATTCGCGTTGATACTGATAGTAGAGCAATCTATTGTGAGGTAAATATCTGCGAAAAAAATATGTAGCAAAACCTTAATCCATAGGTGGTGGTATAATAAACAATCGTATTGAAATTTCAGGCAGAATCTAATCAACAAATTATTGCATTCAATGTATCTTGGTGGGTGAACGTAACAAAAATTGTTTACTTTAAATGCCATAGTAACCAAAAAGATCGGAGAGTAAGTTTTTCTCTTTTAATCTTAATAGTCGTGAGAAAAGTCTTGAAAGAAGAGGCAAGAAATGATGAACAAATCTGAAAAATACATGGCAGTAATTACATTTGCAGACGTATTGTAATCATTTCGTTGCTCTAGGGGATTTTTTTTTAACTTTTTTATGGGATGATAAGAACCAATGTAGTAACATGTGCAAGATATATGTGCACAAGTTTGATGGGATTCAATTTATTTACACAACGATGACCTAGAAATTATAAACACAGATCACATATCAAGTGTAAGATTTTGAGGGTCTACAATATATGATGTAGATAATTTGATAAAAATATGGTCCGGCGCGACCCAAATCCGAAATGATAAATCGGTTAGCAAAGGCACTTGTCTCATTACCTAAAATAATACCGAAAACCTTGGATGTAATGACTTGCCCTTTTTCGAAAGTGTTATCACGTAGAACAACTATCGTGCACACTCAGAGAAAGAATGTGTTTACCTCTAACATCTTTCAAGAGCATACGATTATTTTTGAACGGGAAACATGTAACATGTTTATCGCAACCATGTTTTTTTTTTGGAGAATTATGTAGCTGATTTCAGCAAACATGTATATGTTTGGCGAGAAAAAATATTTTTGAAACAAAAATGTTCCATATTCTCCGTACACTTAGGGCGTTTTCGATTTGCAAAAAATATGTTGCCTTGGTGTTACACTACTTTTTCCCTAATTGACATTTCGCCCAAATGATAGTGTAATTCTAAAGTTATTGTTAATTTATAATATTGTGATGTATAAAGGATCCAAAATCTATGACAGTGTCCTTGATAGGTTGCAATCAATTTCGAGAATGTTGCACCCTTTTTTTCCAATCGAAATCGCCATTAGATGACAACCAAGTTCCTTTTATACACTGAAAAAAATATTGTCGCGAGGTCAAAGATTTCATGTCTTTAAAATACAAATGCCAATTTTGCTTACCATAGAAGACGCATTTCTCTAATATAAAGTTTTTTTCTTTGTCCAAAAGTCGATAAACTTTTCAATGAAGTCGTATTGTCCTTATAATTAAGCGATTAGACTTAAAAATGGGTATCATAACATGAAAGAAAAAATGTTTGGGCTAAGGTCAACTTGACTTTAATAATTCAGAAAAGTTCTTTAAATTTAATGAAATTGTCCTTAAATTTGTTGTCTTTTTGCATCTTGACTACAAAGCAAAAAATCGTTCAAATATAGGACATGTTTTTCAAAACTTTATTTTAAAGACGTTTTTTACTTGAAACTTAGCATAATTTCTACTGGAAGTCGAGACTTAATTTGGAAAATAAAGTAGTCGTTAACTCGTTTTTAAAGGACTTTGATAGCATATGAAGAAAAAAAGCAGAAAAATTAAAATTTGCTTCCTAAAACTCACAATTAAAAGAGAATTGTGTCTTAAAAGTATCCTTACTTGTATTCTCCGCTTCTTTGGCTCGGAATCAATACCAAAATTTTTAAAGTAAAGACAAAATCTTTGGAACCGGGTATGCTTTTTTTCAGTGTAAGAACTAGTGCGTTCACTGGGTCGAACGTGGATAAGATAAAAATGGAATCCATGGCCGCCACAAAAAAGCTCCAATCATATTATTTTGCACTACAAATGTCATCATAACTACCAGTTTTCTTCGTGTAGGGATTTATTAAGAGAAATCCGATTCCAAACAATTTATCACAAATGGAAAACCATTGTTTGAAGCTCAATACTCTTGGACTTTCGAGAAGAAGTGTGGCAAATGTTAAGGAAAACTATAACGATTTATTTTGTTCAAATAATTATTCCAGTTTCCAGTTATTCTCTCTTTGTTGATATCAAGGTTTCGTAATCTGACCCTGCATAGCGAGCGTCAACGAATCGAATTCCCATCTTATGAAATAAACATTTTATATTTATACTGAATTGACAAAGATCCACTTAAAATAGTTATGATCACCTCATTTAAGCTATGGAAACATGTACAATTAAAATAAACGTGTTGATTCTAAATTCTATTTATTTTCAAGGTCAATATTTTATATGATTTGACTCCAGTATCTTAATGTATGTTCCATCAACACATTCTAGCCAGTTTTTTGGTTCATAGAAATAAAATTTGGATACCTTTTTCTCTAAATTTGACATTTCAAGTTTTACCAACTGAGGATTTTAAGCGAAAATATTTAATAATCATTTTTTTACATTAGATTATAGTTTTCTAGTTATATAGGCAATTTGTTGTCGATTATTGTATTTGGTACAAAAATTAATCGTCATCATCGTCCACCCCTCTATTTAGGAACAAAGATTATAAACTTGAGGAAGATAGGAAATTGACTTGTGTCATACCAAATGTTGCATTTACATGTTAGTTCAATACATGTTTGTAATCTTTTAGTTGTTTTTCGTTTTTATTTTTGAAATAAAAAATTTAATTTTCTAATGAAACAATAAATTTTAGGCAACAACAAAAAAAGTAAATTTTCCCCTTTATGGAAATTTATTTCGTGCACTTAATTTCTTTTTATTTGCATTTTAATGCTACACACAATGCTGATTCAATCACGAAATTAATTGATCCAATTAATTTTTTAATTGAAATGTCTTCAATCACGAAAATGATAGTATCAATCACAGTTTTAATTGGGCATAGAAAAAATTCTTGATTAAAAAATTAATTGATTTCATTACCAAATTTCAATTAAGTTTTTAATTGATTCAATTAAAAACTTAATTGATGTTGATTGCAAAACTCAATTACATTCTGAATTGGCTTAGAATTTTTAGTTGGATTAACAATTGATTGTTTGAAAAAAAATTAATCAAAAATTTAATCACTTTTATAACTGACTTGGTCTTCCGAATTTGATTAAAAGTTAATTGTATCAATTAACTTTTTAATTAAAAAATTTAAAATTAACTTAATGTTTCTATATTGATTAAAAAGTTAATTGTACCAATTAATTTATTAATTGAAAAAAATTTCAACTTCAATTAACTTTTTAATTGGAAATATTTTGGTGATATTTTTTTCTGTGTATGTCAATACTTGTCGTATACGCGTTTGGTTCGAGTATTAAACTAATCTGGTAAATGGTTCGATCTCCTCAGTAGCTAATTTCCTATCTTCCCACAATTTATAATCTTTGCTTAGGAATACCAAAGTAATGATAGGCCGACGGAATAGCGGCAGGCATTAAAAAGGCGATGGCAAAAGCAAATACCTTTGATGCATTAAATGCTTTTTTAATCGGGAAGTGGTGCAAAATTAACGCAGATGAATTTAACATGAGCTTGTCATAGGATGTCCACCGTTTCAACAGCCGTTGCACTGATTTTACATCACTTATTAGGGTGTGATACGAATTCGGTATTTTGGATGTGAATTAAAATATGTTGTGATATTTTGCGAAATAAATAATTTTTATTAATTTTTTTTTTTGATTTTTAAGTTAAATGTCTAAGATGAGACGTTTAACTTCAAAACTAAAGAAATGGAAAATTCGAAATTTTTCTAGAATAGATTTAGCATTTTTTTTTTGACAAAATTTAAATAATTTGTAGCAACAAAAATAGTAAACATTACTTATGAAAAAGCGACTTATAAAAAATTGAATTAAAAGAACATCCTGTGTAGTTAAAATGAAAAAGAAATTTGGGAGGACATTTTTGAAAGTGACCATGTTGTGCTCAGTTCAATAAAATTTGCTTTTATGTAAAGATAGGTATTTTAAAGAATAAAGCATCTAACTCTAAGGACCCTTTTTTTTTGATACCAAAGGTACAAAAGGCCATTCGTGTTTTAAAGAAAGTAAATCTTCGTACTCATGGCAAAACCTTTTTATGTGTGGTCATATAGAGCAAAGTTTAATGGATTCTGAAATTGGGATTGGGTCCGAAGAGTTTAGTGTTCGTTGCTGTGATAAAATCCCATATATAAGCCAATGATTCAGCTAAGCCCAAGTAACAATGGAATTGCAAGGCTAGCAAAAATCAACTCATGAAGTATTTTCATCGGCCATCGGTTTTGTTCAAGTGATAGACCGCTTTGTGTTTTTTTTTTTATTTCAGGCTCACTTCGACAAGTCAGTCTATTTAGATAACAAATTTATTAAAACTACCTATTACATACTCTAGTTTTTACCGTTGAACCCTTCTGTTGAGCCAATCTGATTGTTCCAAAAACATTAGCAGACTGCTTAAGTTAACATTTTCTAGGTCCACCAGTAATGTGGGACACTCAGACAAGAGGTGTTTAATTGATACCTTGGCTTCCGAATCCTGACAGTAGTCCTTATACTTCGCCTATCTGTCATCGACCCGTTATAGCAGATATCAGGAGTGCTATCTGATGTCTTGAAAACATTAGCATATCTAGTGTGCGAATAAAGTTTAGATGGGGCCATGGGGCTCGGAGCCATTGTAACCCTTGCAATTCTGCCATTGGACGATCGTCATTATAACATACTTCTCACGCCGTATGAGCTTGCAGGTAACCGGAGGCATACCAACACATTCTAGTTCCCCTGAAATATGCAAAGTGCTAACTTATCCGCTTTGTAGTTCCCT
This sequence comes from Haematobia irritans, assembly GCF_050003625.1. Taxonomy (NCBI): domain Eukaryota; kingdom Metazoa; phylum Arthropoda; class Insecta; order Diptera; family Muscidae; genus Haematobia; species Haematobia irritans. Next base: position 86,437,361 of record NC_134400.1, read on the forward strand.
GGTATGTTCCTGTGGCCATACACCCAAATTAAGTTAATATTATACAGTTCAGCCATCTCGTAGAGAGATTTGCGACTGTCTAGGGCCGTTTTCAAGTTATGAAACACAGAGTCCAAAGATTCTGGGTAACTGGTTGACTTATAAGTCCCCGGTCTGACACATAGATGGCGTCGCTAGTATTAAATGCATATTAATTATATTAAAATTTGACGTCTGTAAGTCAATTAGTTTGTGAGATAGAGCGTCTTTTGTGAGGCAACTTTTGTTGTTGTGAATAAAATGGAAAAAAAGGAATTTCGTGTTTTGATAAAATACTGTTTTCTGAAGGGAAAAAATACGGTGGAAGCAAAAACTTGGCTTGATAATGAGTTTCCGGACTCTGCCCTAGGGAAATCAACAATAATTGGTTGGTATGCAAAATTCAAGCGTGGTGAAATGAGCACGGAGGACGGTGAACGCAGTGGACGCCCGAAAGAGGTGGTTACCGACGAAAATATCAAAAAAATCCACAAAATGATTTTGAATGACCGTAAAATGAAGTTGCTCGAGATAGCAGAGGCCTTAAAGATATCAAAGGAACGTTTTGGTCATATCATTCATCAATATTTGGATATGCGGAAGCTCTGTGCAAAATGGGTGCCGCGCGAGCTCACATTTGACCAAAAACAACAACGTGTTGATGATTCTGAGCGGTGTTTGCAGCTATTAACTCGTAATACACCCGAGTTTTTCCGTCGATATGTGGCAATGGACATGGTTCCATCACTACACTCCTGAGTCCAATCGACAGTCGGCTGAGTGGATAGCGACCGGTGAACCGTCTCCGAAGCGTGGAAAGACTCAAAAGTCCGCTGGCAAAGTAGCGGCCTCTGTTTTTGGATGCGCATGGAATAATTTTTATCGATTATCTTGAGAAGGGACAAACCATCAACAGTGACTATATATGGCGTTATTGGAGCGTTTGAAGGTCGAAATCGCGGCAAAACGGTCCCATATGAAGAAGAAAAAAGTGTTGTTCCACCAAGACAACGCACCGTGCCACAAGTCATTGAGAACGATGGCAAGAATTCATGAATTGGACTTCGAATTGCTTCCCCACCCACCGTATTCTCCAGATCTGGCCCCCAGTGACTTTTTCTTGTTCTCAGACCTCAAAAGGATGCTCGCAGGGAAAAAATTTGGATGCAATGAAGAGGTGATCGCCGAAACTGAGGCCTATTTTGAGGCAAAACCGAAGGAGTACTACCAAAATGGTATCAAACAATTGGAAGGTCGTTATAATCGTTGTATTGCTCTTGAAGGGAACTATGTTGAATAATAAAAACGAATTTTGACAAAAAAAAATGTGTCTTTCTTTGTTAGACCGGGGACTTATCAGCCCACCTGTTATATATTTATGTAAACATTTGTGGGAATGTTACTTCTCAAAAAATTTCTAATATTTCTGGTTAAAAAACACGACAATGATCAGGTAATCTTTTTGAGATTTTAAGCTCCAACTTTATGGAATATACTCCAAAACCCACTTGTCCACCTAATATGAACCCACCGTGGTGTAATGGTTAGATGCCCGCCTTGCATACACAGGTTCGTGGGATCAAACCCAAACACTAAAATCTCTTTCAGCGGTGGATTATCCCCTCTCTATAATCCTTCTGCCCAGCAAAAGAATTTGGAAGTTCTTCTAAAAGCACAACTTTAAAAGCAGTTCCCAAAAGATGTTCTTTATTTTAAATGCACACGAAGTTCACTTGGGTCAATTTTTTGTTTCAAATAGGTTAAAAACAGAATACGAATTAATATTAAGGTACAAATTATTTCATTTTTTTTTTTTTTCGAAAAAAAAATTCTATATCCATTCTAGATAAATAGCGAATTTACATCACGACTTAAGTGATGCAAATTCAGTGCAACTGCTGTAAAAATTGTGGACATCAGTCCAATGACAAGCCCATGTTAAATTCATCGCTTCTGCGCCAATTTTGCACCACTTCCGGATCCAAAAAGAACATTTTCACTACTTTTTTGACGACGCTTTTTTTGCTGGGTGTCTTTGCAGAATTTACTCCCAGGCCATAGAGACTTTAGTGTACAGTGATAAATGATGAGACGATCATATACAACTTTTGAATGAAACTTATTAACCCCAGTATAAAATTAGCATTTGCATAAAGGGAACGAGGTTATACAAAGTATTATTATAACAGATATCTTGGTAAAGAAACTTCTCATCATTCAAGTCGCCATGATCCCATGCGATACGCGAGGCACTTCTTCTTCGTAGTTTTCAAAACATGCCCACGAAATGAATATACCCAGAAATCAAAGGCAGATAGTAGTAGGGGTTGTACTCAAGCTCAAACCGACCCAATCACTCTGTTTAATTTTTAAACATTAGTTTAATTAAAACAAAAACCGAATTATTTTATGATCGGGCGCCAAAATATATTTGCCCAATTTCTAAATCTCTTTATTCATATTTAGATCAAGGGATAACAATCATTAAGAACTTACCTGTTGTTACTTCACGCTTGCGCTTTGATGAAGAATTTCTCCGTTGCAAAGCCAATTGCTGCTGTTGAAAGAGGTGTTGTTGTTGTTGTTGTTGCTGCTGCTGCTGTTGTTGTTCTTGATAGTATCGATTTTTGTATGTTCTAGAAGTGTAACGAATGTTGTTCGTGGTATTGGATGTTGTCCTTGATGAATAGACGCTAGGTTCGATGACAATTGTATCCTCAGCACTGCCACTATTCAATGGATTGGCACTTATGTCGTCAATATATATAACTGCCGACTGTGGCTGATGCTGTTCCGTTCTATAGTGAAGCTTATTATCGTTAATGGAACTTTCACTATCGGCAGCGGCAATGACCGTTCCCGTACCCGGCTTGCGAAAATATTGCTGAGTGTTTAGGCGATAATTCGGATGATCGTATTCTTCCAGTGAAGAAGTGGGTCTTCTCTCTACCTCTGGCCTTTTGCTAGGATATACAATTGATGATCGATCGTCTTGTTGACTGCGGTAATGTTGCGAACTTTCAGTTAAATCTTCAATAGCACCTGAGGTGGGAGTCGATGACGATGTTGCACCGTAGAACAATGACTCGTTTTCTTCGTCAAATTTAAGTGATTGCTCCGGTTCAGGTTCGGATTGAGGATCGACTTGATGTTGTTGTTGTTGTATTACTAGGTCGTGATGATGTGAAAGTTGTTGCTGATGCTGGTGCTCACCCTCCTGTTCAGGGCGACTCGAGTAGTCGAAATAAGTTGGGCTCGTAACCGAAGACGTTTTCATTTGTCTCTGCTTACCGTTGGAGTGTAAATTTTGTTTTTGTGTACGAACCTTTGGCCCCAACTACAATTTCACAGGCCGCCACTACTGCTAATAGTGTTGTTGTTGTTGTTTTTGTTGCTATTATTACTACTGCTACCCAAAGATGATGGGATATTGTGATTCCTCTTGGCTTCGAGTGATTTAAATCGCTTGGCTGACGTTGTAGACGCCGTTGCCGAGCCGTTGTTGTAGCACCTTGTGTTGTTGGGCGTATTCAATTTCAATTTACTCACCACTGTGGTTTTTGCCAATTCAGCGCCAACACCAAAATTTTTACACTGCATTCGTAAGGAGGAATTCGAATGGATGGATGGATGGATTGATCGATCGATCGATCTGTATCATTCATTCATCGCAGCGCCTCTAGCAAATGTGCAAATTCTGAGCTTTTCCTGAATAGAATTTGCCAAAGTGTTGGGTAAATGAGGAAAGCGATCTTTGCTCCGTGGGGTATCGCGGATTTATTCAGAAATTGCCACAGATAGAAGGTACACACGCCGACCGACTACCTTTACGAAATTGAATTTGTTTTGTTTTTTTTTTTTTTTCAATTGTATTCCGAATCGAATCCCAGCTGTTGATGATATATTGGCCACATTGCTTCACGTGTTTCGTTTCGTTTGACTTTAATTTTTGTTTTCTTCTCTTACCAGGGGACGGAGGGATGCGCGTTAAAAGGTGTTTACATCAATTACTTATTTTTGTTGTTGTTGCTATTTTTTTATTCATCTATTTACATAATTCTACATTAGTTAAGATTAAATTATTTTGTTGTTGTTTTAGTTTAAATATATTTTGCAATAATATTTATTTGATTATGCAGCATTTATCATATTTGTTATTGTTGTTGCTACTTAGTAAACTACTAATTCATAATTATTTTTACGAAACCAACTTAAACATTACGACGAAAAAGACTGAAAAGAAAGAAAAATAAAAAAAAAATAATTAGTTAATAAGCATCACACAGAATAAATGTTTTTTATGTATTGTTATAGTAGATTTAAATATAGCAAAGATTGTTCTACACTGAAAAACATGCACTCTACGGAAAATTAATGCAAATTGTCACTAACCGACCTTGCACAGGACCGATGTCAGTGCTCCAGTTTTTCGCAATTTTAAAATTTTTCATATAATTTATTGATTTCTATATTATCTTGATATTAACATCTTATTGGATCCTATTGCTCAAGATCAGTGTTGTCAGTATTTTCCGAGTTCTTGTCCTCAAAATGGATCGCTTTTATCCCCAAAAATCCTCAACTTAATTTAAAATTCCCCATAAAAATCCCCAAGAAATTTTTGGCAAGTTTTTTGAAAAAAAAGTAAACGACTAGACTCTGCTGTAGAAAATCCGTAAAAAATTAAAAAAAAAAAAACATTTTAAATAAAATAACAAGTAAGGAAAGTCTAAAGTCGGGCGGGGCCGACTATATTATACCCTGCACCACTTTGTAGATCTAAATTTTCGATACCATATCACATCCGTCAAATATGTTGGGGGCTATATATAAAGGTTTGTCCCAAATACATACATTTAAATGTCACTCGATCTGGACCGAATTAGATAGACTTCTACAAAATCTATAGACTCAAAAATTAAGTCGGCTAATGCACTAGGGTGGAACACAATGTTAGTAAAAAAATATGGGAAACATTTAAATCTGAAGCAATTTTAAGGAAACTTTGCAAAAGTTTATTTATGATTTATCGCTCGATATATATGTATTAGAAGTTTAGGAAAATTAGAGTCATTTTTACAACTTTTCGACTAAGCAGTGGCGATATTACAAGGAAAATGTTGGTATTTTGACCATTTTTGTCGAAATCAGAAAAACATATATATGGGAGCTATATCTAAATCTGAACCGATTTCAACCAAATTTGGCACGCATAGTTACAATGCTAATTCTACTCCCTGTGCAAAATTTCAACTAAATGGGAGTTAAAAATTTGCCTCTGTGGTCATATGAGTGTAAATCGGGCGAAAGCTATATATGGGAGATATATCCAAATCTGAACCGATTTCAACCCAATTTGGCACGCATAGTTACAATACTAATTCTACTCCCTGTGCAAAATTTCAACTAAATGGGAGTTAAAAATTGGCCTCTGTGGTCATATGAGTGTAAATCGGGCGAAAGCTATATATGGGAGATATATCCAAATCTGAACCGATTTCAACCAAATTTGGCACGCATAGTTACAATGCTAATTCTACTCCCTGTGCAAAATTTCAACTAAATCGGAGTTAAAAATTGGCCTCTGTGGGCAAATGAGTGTAAATCGGGCGAAAACTATATATGGGAGCTAGATCTAAATCTGAACCGATTTGGCTGATATTTTGCAAGTTTTTCGAAACCCATAAAATATTCGGATGTACGGAATTTGAGGAAGATCGGTTGATATATACGCCAATTATGACCAGATCGGTGAAAAATATATATGACAGCTATATCTAAATCTGAAAATCAAAAGGGATCGTCTTTGAGCCGAAACAGGACCCTATACCAAATTTTAGGACAATCGGACTAAAACTGCGAGCTGTACTTTGCACACAAAAATATATCAACAGACAGACAGACAGGCGGACAGACAGACGGACAGACAGACGGACATCGCTAAATCGACTCAGAATTTAATTCTAAGCCGATCCGTATACTAAAAGGTTGGTCTATGATTACTCCTTCTTGGCGTTACATACAAATGCACAAACTTATTATACCCTGTACTACAGTAGTGTTGAAGGGTATAAAAATGTGCAATTGAATGAAGATTTCAAAACACAAAACCAGGAGACGGGTGCTCAAAATATCATCCGATACCAGCTCCCATCAGAGTTAATTATTGGTATAAAGAGTCATCGAATCATCTTATGCAAATCCTCGCTCGAGAAATAAAAATGGGAGTTCGGTCAACATATAGTCAAGAAATAAAATTGACTTATCGATCAAAATGTGTTGCTGTCCCGATATGAACTCTACTCTGTATGTGCGGGATATGCGTACATCACATGTTCAAAATCAGTGATGTTCGCATATGAGTCCTTACGAAATAATTTCACAATAGTAAAAAAATTTCTTAGGAAAAAGAGTAAATAATAAAGAAGCTCTTGGGCCACCCAAATAAATTCCGTGGAATAAAGAGGAGGAAAGCTTTTTTTATTTTTTTGAGAATCTCTGTACTTCTTTAAGCCTTTTTTTAAGCATCTAAAGAATTTCATATAAACCATAGTTCTTACTGTGATAATTACTCGTATACTGAACAAATATCGAAAATTCCCCACAAAAATCCCCAAATTTGTGGAAATTCCCCACCAAATCCCCAAGTCCCCAACGAAAAAATATCCCCGATTTGGGGAAAAATCCCCAATACTGGAAACACTGCTCAACACATTCCAATTTTTTTCTTTCTGATTTCGGATGCTCAAATATAAATGAGGTTTCTAAGAGTTTGTCACAGAATGGTAGGACTATCGCATAAACAGGTTCTGAGTCTATGAGGTAGTCCTACTAAGTTGTCCCAGGACATGTGCTTTGGAATCAATACCAAAATCCTTAATGGAAGGTCAAAATCTTTGGATCCAAGTAGACTTTTTTAAGTGAACACTAAAAGAACACGACAATATTTTTTTCAGTGTATAAAACAATTAACAGTATAGCAAAGCGCATGCTACTGTGGACAAAAGATAAAGCCAATCTTTTTCTGCGAAAAAAGCTTACTTGGATCCTATGATTTTGACCTTCTCTTAAGGATTTTGACATTGATTCCGAGCCAAAGATTAAATCTAGACTCTATAAAATTAAAATTAACATACAGATCTCAGTTAACGAATATTTATTCTCTCTTTGTTATATGTATATTAGCACACCTATTCACGTATAAAGTCATTTAAAAAAAATCCACAATATAACGTTAATCAAAAGATTCTACATCTTCAAAATACTAGTACTTATTTTGAAGAGTTTATCCTTAATCCAAAGATTCAATCTCAGTTAATTTAAGTATTATTTCCTTAAATCAGAAATGGGTTTCTTTACTTTAAGGAAAATTTGCTAAAGACATTACTGGCATAAATTTGAAGAATAAAATTATTAAAGCAAAGAATATGATCTTTTTTTTTTAAATTAAAATTTCTTCATTTCAAAGAAATTTGTCCTTAATAGTTTGTACATTGCGTGCTCTAAAATTTAATTAGCATAATCTTGCACATTAGATCTATATTTTTCCCAGTGTAATAATCAAAATCGTTAATAGCATGAACAATTTTCGCTTTGTGAAGAAATTTCAAAGATAAGTGTCCTAATTTAATGAAATCCATTTTCACAACGAAGATTATAAACTATTTTGTAATTAAAATGTTTATATTTTGAAGGAAGTTGTCATGGATATTGTGTCCTAAAATTGATAAAATTTTTAGTGTACCAAAATTCAAATGCCTTACTTTAGATACTTAGGACATTTACGGATGAACAAAAATGTCAATGAATCGTGTCCTAAAATGTTGATAATTTCAATTAAACGTACATCTACTTTAAATTTTATTATTGTTCAATTTTTCCCAATGTGAGAAAATATTGTTGATTTAAATTATTTTTCCATAAATTCAAAAGCTTTGAACAAACGAAGTACACAAATCCAATATCTCACAAAATAGCTTAAAATTGTGACTGTCTTTAATATATGGCACTGAGGATATTTTATTTCCAAAATTTTCCTTCAAAATACGAAATTTTCTTAAGCAAAAATATTATTAATAAATAAAATCTCTTCTACTTGACTAAATAGCATATTGCAATAACTTCAGGATTTTTAACATTAACTCATTGTCATTAGATTCGTATGCCAATAATTTTGTTCTAAATCAATACAGGACAATAATTTGACTTTTTATTAAAAACAATTATTTAGTTTCAATTTAATTTTATTAAAATATATTTTTTTCTCGAAATTTTCCACAGTCCAATGGTTAGGTTAGGTTAGGTTAGATGGCAGCCCGATGTATCAGGCTCACTTAGACTATTCAGTCCATTGTGATACCACATTGGTGAACTTCTCTCTTATCACTGAGTGCTGCCCGATTCTATGTTAAGCTCAATGACAAGGGACTATAAAAAGGGACAAGGGACCTTTTTATAGCCGAGTCCGAACGGCATTTCACATTGCAGTGAAACCACTTAGAGAAGCTTTGTAACCCTCAGAAATGTCACCAGCATTACTGAGGTAGGATAATCCACCGCTCAAAAACTTTTGGTGTTCGGTCGAAGCAGGAATCGAACCCACGACCTTGTGTATGCAAGGCGGGCATGCTAACCATTGCACCACGGTGGCTCCCAGTCCCACAGTCTAATGAAATTTATCCGGCTACGCCAACCGGTTACTTCATATTTCAACATAAAATTTAATTCTCTGAGTGGTATAACTGCCTATACTGAAAACAATAATTATTCTCTTTTTGCGATATATTCACGTATAAATAAATGTCAGTTCAAACACTCACATTGTAACAAATATGTTTTCTTAATTCAAAAAAAAAAAAAAAAACTTTAAACCGAAGACGCAAAATTCTCGAAATGATATATTTGAAGCATTTTTATCTTAAATCTGAAAATGCAATACATACGTTAGTTTAAAGGCGTTTTCTTTAAATCAAAATTTGTTATCTTACTTTAAAGACAATTATTAGAAATTAGAAGACAATTTACCTTCGTTCAAAGGCACACGAATCTAACGGATTTCCAAGATTCGTATCCTAAATTAAAAGAAAACAATTTTTGAAGCAAAGATTATCGACTTTATTTTACATAAACTTTCGATATTTGTTGTTGCTGTAAATTGGGCATCCTAAATTTTAGGTTGCGTAATCTTTCATATCATATTTCATATGGGCAATATCAGTGTGGTAGCTAAAACGTATGACAGGGTTGTTACGTTTTTCTTGTTTTAACAACGCATGGTGAAAAATTCAAAAAGTGGAATACAATCTAGTCGAATTTTCGGACGAAGTAGTTTATTTTCCAACACTGAAAAAAATATTTACGTGATATTAAAGATTACGCAACCTAAATTTTAGGATGCGAAATTTACAACAAATTAAGGACAAATTTCTTTAAAATAATGAAATTTTAATTAAAATAAAGCTTATAATCTTTGCTTCAAAAATTTCTTTCATTAAATTTAGAACACAAATTTTGTAAATTTACGTCCCCCGGTTAAAGTCGCGTGCCTTTGAACCAAGGCTAATTTTTCCTTAAAGTAAAGAAACACATTTTTGATTT